>NC_077233.1:292532605-292832605 GCF_027887165.1 Monodelphis domestica
GGGCATGCATTAGCAAATGTATCTTAAACTTGTAGCACTGAAAATCAAAAGGTTAAAGAAAATCTTAATACTGGTGACATGTGCTTCAAATATGAAAAGGAGAGGAAAAAATAATAAAAAAAACTGAAAAAGTAGCAAGAAAAATATAATAATAAAAGAGCTTTAAAAAATTCAAAAATATAGCTTATAATCATTGACAATCTGTGTCAGCTAAGAAAATATAAAATGCAAGGCTTTCTCACCAAAAAATAAGATCCATTTCCTCTTTGTATCTGGCCATGATCACTGTGAGTAGAAGGCAAATGAACTGAACAAGGTTAACAATTTTTTCATCTTTAAAAATACAGTAGTACAAATATGTAGATATCAAAATCCCCAAAATTCTCAATAGCCCAATTAATTACAATAGCAAACAAACACACTTTCACATTTCACATAAGTTATGAATTGATGGACATTTGTCACAATTTTTACAAACATAGCAATCCTTCAACCTTGGTAATAAACATATATATATATATATTTTTTTTTAAACAAAGTAAAACTCATCTAGGGTTAAGAACATAATCAAGAAATCTAGATATCATTCTGGTAGAAGTAAAATAGTGAGCTGAAGAGTATAAATAAAGGGGTGCTCCTTTTTCTTGGAGGCTTATAGGGATACAAATGCCCTGAGATTAACTGCCCAACTTCCATTCACATGTGGGAAGGTTGGGGGTTATAAAATACATTTCACTTCAGCTACTGTAATGGGCCTTACCTCGTGGTAGGGGCAGGCAAAAATAACTAGATTGTTAAAAAAAATTCCAAAAATCATATTTAAAAAACCCTTAAAATCAAATCATTTGAGGTATTTAGCACATTAAATTTCCAAAGGTTGTTAATACAATTATAACCAGTTCTGAAATCCATCTATCCTCGGCAAAATAAAAAAAGCTGTTTTTTCACATATGGGCTTATTCACAACACTATTTGTTCAACACAGTTATAGGGGGAAAACAACAGAATTTCAAAACTCAGTACATTCAAAATAAATTCAATCAACCTTCAGTTCACAGAATAGTATTCAATCCAGTAATATATAAACTTAAAATCACAAAGTTATATCTTAAACAAAACAATGCAATAGAATACAGAGATTTTTTTATAAACCATTTGAGTTTGAAATGCCTTAGAATATAGCCTTTAGTCTCTTCAAAGTTCCTTGGGGGTTTTTTGTTTGTTTGTTTGTTTGTTTGTTTTTAATTATCCATTTAAATGTCTATTGTCCGAAGGTAGAGTAGTAAAGGCTAGGCCATGGGGTTCAAGGGATCCGTCCAGGGCCCCATAGCTGGGAAGCATCGGAGGCCAGATTTTCAATAGAGACCTCCTGTCTCTGGGCCTGACTTCCAGTTCGCTGGGCCACCCATTTTCCTCCCCAAAGTTAAAGTTGAATCTTTGGGCTGAGTCTGCTCCCAGACAGGCAGGGAAAATCAATGAAATTGCCAGAAGAGCCAAAAATCCTTTTAAACAGCTCATTGCTTTTTAGGTTTCTGTTTGAAAAGATCTGTTTCTTCTCTCTAGTCTTTTCTCTCTTTCCCCTCTCTGATACCCCTGTGGCCAATATCCCCATCCACGTGGAGGCTTAGCCTAAGGGAAAATTGCCCGGTCTCCTTTCCCTCTGGTCTCTCCCCTCCGCCCACGTGGCCAATACTGTTACCAGCTGGTCGCAATGAGTCCTGAGCGATCTGCTCCAAGGATCTGGGTGATGAGCAGGCTGGGGTCACGCTCGAGGGTCTGGGGCGCAGAAATAGGCAGGCAGTGGCCCGGTGAGAGGCCAGGAGCAGGAGCGGCTGCGGGGGTGGTCAAGGCGGGGACCAGGTACCAGGTGAGAATGATCAGGGCTGCAGGCTGCAGGCAGGAAGCGGCGGGCCGAGCCAGGTGGGGTGGGCAGCAGGTCCGGAGCCTGTAGCAGCTTTGCGAGGGTAGAAAACCTTGGCCAGAGAGATATGGCTCAAAAAAAAATTTTCTAGGCACTAGCTATTAAAAGTTGAATTAAAGATCAGAAAAGAATTCAGAAGATTGAGTTTTCTTTTTCCATTAGGTCGCCATAACTGTAAAGATTAAAATTTATGGAATATGGGGAGACTGAGGCAGGTAGAAATTAGTTTCTCTCTGCAAGGAGTATTATATTTTTTAGAGGTTTATTAAAGGTTAAAGATTAAGAATATACAAGTAAGAAACATGTGCCAACGCCAGAGGCCTAGACAAAATAACCTCACATCATGGAAGAAAAGCCTCTGCTCCAAAAGGGAAGTCCAAAAAAAAGCCAAGACCCCCTTCAAAAGCCTTTGAATCCGCTTAAATACCTTCTCCATCTCGGCCCAGGTGAGATTACAAGGCATTCTGGGGAAGTGGAGCAAAGGCTCATGGGGATTGTAGTCCTGTATTCGAGTCTATTTTTTACATCACCCTTGTTGATAATAGCATTTCTTACAATACAAGTGGCAGATTTACAATGCATACAATATACATTCCTTTTGACCGTATCATATACAAAATACAGGGTATACATTAGTAGCTAGACAATTTGTAGCTAATTCATCTCAATGCCATAGCAAAGCCTTTGGAGTGTGGGACATATCTGGTGTCTTGTACAGACACGAGTATGATTTAGTCCTTCTGAATTAGCAGACTCGATGTTGCTCTGGGTACCACATCTCAATGGATGTCAGCATGACAATGAGTGGTCTACTAGCCAATGTCGCTAATAGTGTAATGTCATTGTTCTGGAGTGATATCAGTCACCAGAGAAGTGTCCTTCCAGCATGCCTGGATTGTGGCTGGCATGCAGATAGCTGACGCCATCACCTTCCGTCTGCTTCTCTTCCTGGTCTGTGTCAGCTGGCATGAAGCATGACGTGGGTGACCAGATGTTTTCATTATCTGTGAGCATACAAACAAGACCTCGACCCAACATTATCATCCCCTTGGGTCCCTTACAGTCTTCATATCTCGATGATATTCAACCCAATTCAGGTATCTCACACAATGTGATCTTTATCATTACATTCAATACTGATTATTGCATAGCTTTAACTTCTATTCCTTCTGGGCTGTAGAAGAGATAGATGATTAGTGATACCATATCCACCTCTTTCCTTATGAAAGTGGAACAGTCACAGCTAAACAAAATGGACTTCTAGATAAGTCTGATTCTAATAAAAACATGTTGTTTGCAAATATAATGTACCCTTTAAGACAATAATCATCATTACATGTTGGATAGTAATACCCATTTGTGCTGCAGCTGGACAGCATTCCTTATACTGTCATAACATTCCCAATTATACCCTTTTGATATTTGATCACATTTGGCTAACATGGAACAATTCCAATAAAATGATTGTCAGGTTACACGTCGTACCAGTACCATTCAAAATTTTCAGGCATGTAATAGTTCGATTTTTTACCCAATACCCATATATCCCTAGAACAGAATATCTGTCAGTGACTCAATGATATTCTTCTGCATGTACATTGTTTTTCATTCAAGTACATGTGTGTGGATAGTGTGTTAAACCTGCCTATAGGGCAATCATAGCTTTTACAATCCATGTGCTGCATTTCTGGTGTCCTGTGCCAGACACCTCTGCCATCTGTCCTTCTTCTGGGCAGATTGTCTTGCCATCAGATGCTCTTGATCATCTTCCATGGACTTCATGTATCTGAGAAAGTAAACAGAAAACCTCGACCCCAAATGACAGCCTCATTGGGTCTCAGAGAGTTAGGAAGGGACAGAACATCTATACTTTCAGTTTTTGAACCTTGGGGCTCAGGAATTCCCTTGATCTCTATTTACCCTAGCTTGCATGTAAGCCATGAGCTATGCAATTCAGCCCTTGCATTGCTGTTAAAAGCCCTGCTATTCCAAGCTGTGTGGAATAGACAGTAGTGCACAGATATTCATAAAATCTGTCATCACTTTGCTCACTTCTTCATTTGAGCTTTAACCCTAAACCAGGAGAGTCAGTATCTCCCATCACTTTTCACAGTTCACCCTTTTTGCCAAGAGCATGCTGAAATGCACCTTTTGCTCCAAAATGTACAGTGGATACCTATCAGAGGTGAAATTATTCCCCCACAGTTTGCATTGATAAGCGATATCCCCTGCTTGTTCAGGATATGGATGTACAATAGACTTTGCAAAGCAGCAGGTATAGATGCTTAAATAGTTGCTTTTTCAAACCCATAATCATAAACATATCCTACTAGAAATCACTTATGATTTGGCCCGTGTGTGCTGGGATCTTAAGCCTTTGTTTGCCTGCACACACTTTTTACTATTTGAAAAAGTTTCCCATTCTGCAGGTATTAAAATTATAGCATTGCCTTATGCTGTACAAGTATGCACAGAATTATCAAACAGTTGCACAGGAGTTGTTGTATGGGAACTACTGCAATGAACTCCATCACTGAAAAGATCTTAATACTGTGACTAAACTCATTACTCTCATCTGCTAAGTCTGCAAATCTTCACTGCAGAAATAAATCAAATTGGGCCAGTAACCTTTTAACTTGCCTTATTATCATGGGTCTCTTTTCAGTCTCATGAGCAGCTTCAATATCTGCCATTTGAATACATGCTAGTATTGCCTCTGTCAAGGCCTTCCTTCATAAATCTCTGTACTGAGTAACAGATTCCTCAATAACTTTAATAATGAGCCGCTGGTAAACAGATTGAATCCTTCTTACCATGCTTTGACTCTGCTGAGCATGTGTCTTAGTGTCCATAGTAAAAGCTATTCTAGTGAGGAATCGTTTGCTTTCTGGATACAGGTACATTAATATGCCCACTAAAACGTTTCAGAACTGCATGCAGGCTGTTTGAATAAGCTCTGCTCAATATTGTTGCTCTCATGTCCTGCTTAGAAAAGTGTTAATCATTCCTCCATAGTTCAAATTAGAAAGCCTTATGAATTCCTTTAAATCGTATTCCAAGTCATGCTTAGTATGTCTCAGTATTCAATTTTCCTTCTAGCCAATTACAGAGTTTGCAATAAAAAACTTGGAGCCTCAGTTGCTCTGATGCTCTCTTCCGCGTGGCTCAAGCCACGTGGCCGGTAGAGAAAAAACATTTCAAGCTTCTTCAGATTGAAGCCCAAAGCTTAAAAATTTCTGTTTGCACTTTCATTACCTCGTGATTTATACCAAAATTTCTCTACAGATAAACATTTCTAGTCCTGATATTCTGTGGCACATAACAAAAGTCAGAGAAAGATTTTTAATTCTCCTTTTTTGACTTCCTTCATCAAAAAAATATGAGCAGACATTCCTTCATAATTCTGCCTGTATCCAGCCTAAATGAAAGCCATTCAAATGCCGAGATCTCACTTCCCTGTGCTTCTAATCACTTGCAATCAGCCAGGTAAGCCTGCCTTTACTTGGCCAGACCTCAAACAAAAGAGTTCCTAGGACCCTTTTCAAATGCTAAATGAGTGCAGGGGCTGGCCTTTTGTTTGTTTGTTTTTAATCTTCTGCCTTTGGTTACAGAAGGGCAATATCTTTTTACAACCTGGGCTGTTCGGAATTGAACCTAATTCAGGATTATTACCTGGATTCATTAATTTTGCTGAGACCTGCGGTGGTATTAGGAAAAGGTTTTGTTTTTTATCCCTTTAGCCAAGTGATTCGGGCCCTTTAAGTGCCCTGCTTGAGTCAAAGCAGTTACTTCCGGAGAAGCCTTTCCCCATTTTTAAATTTTTGTTGTTGTTGTTGTTGGGAGAGATCCCTTCAAAGAAAAACATCCTCTCTGAACAATTCTGGAGGATCATGTATATAACATACCAAATCATCTGAGCAAATGATCTTGGGAATGTGATTCCAAAATGAAAACAAAATTTTAGACTCTTGGCTCACTGTTAATGTGGCATGTTTGAAGCTGAGCCAATATGTAATAGCAGAATTTACATTCCCAATGATTTCTAATTCCTGACCTAAATTGACTAAAACTCGCCTTGTACAGGAGCATAATTTTTCCACCATTAAAAGCTTTGTAAAAATATTAATACAACCCGTATTGTGAAATTTTTAACAAATACCAACATTCCCATACACATTACAATCTGATTTGCAGTGTAAATACCCAGGATGATGATAATGAAGTGACATTTCAAGTTCTGGCTGCGTATTTCGTATATCATCCTCATTTAAATTTCTGCTTGTATAAATAAACCCATCAATATGATAGCCAAGCATATCACGTTACCAATATTTGGAAAATTCATTCCACCAAACCAATGTTTGGGTAAATAGAAGCTTAAGTTGTTTTTCATGTAGAAACAATTTCTACAGTTTCTTGAACTTGTTGAATTTGGTGTAGCTTTTTCTTTCCTAGTCGTTAATGTATAATATTCAATGTGCTTTTACTACAAGTTTATCCGTGCCTATTGTGTCATATTTTCAATAGCTACTCCAAAAAGGGAAACTTAGATCATAGTCTGCCCTTGCTCCATGTATGTGTGTGATAACTAGTTCCACCTAGGAGAGTCATTAACTGCGTCCACAGAAATTGTCCAACCTAGAGCACTCAGATGACCACTGAGGCTTTACTTTCAAATACCAGAACATCTTCCAATATTTGAATGGGAAGCCAATAGACCCCGAATCCAGAGGCCTGTCTGAATTCTGGGACTATTGGTAGAGAGCAAGAAACCATTCCCATGAAGATATTACCCCAAAAGACAGGGTTTCCAGAGTATTGGTTAACAATGGTACTAACGCTCAAGTACACCCACGGTGGTTGGCATGTAATGTCCACCTAGGTATTGCCAGGAACATAATCTTTGTATGGATGTAAATGATCTTTTTCAATAACTTAGGTTCCTGATTAAAGATTTCAGAGTGCATTTTGCGTGATGTCTCAGACCTTTCTTAGATAGTAACATCAGGATCATCTGTCCATTAAACCTGCCTGTGTAGCATTTTCTGCCTTGCACCTCACTTTTTGTTGTCAGAGGTATCAGATCTATGCTATGAGTGAAAGTTTTCTATCTCCTCCTCTTTGGAGAGTCATACCAATGTCTATACCCTCGGTGATAGCAGCATTTCTTACAATACTAGTAGTAGTTTTACAATGTATCCTTTTGACAGTATCATAGACATACAAAATGAAAGGTATACATTCACGTCTAAACAAGTGTAGCTATTTTGATTTGATTCCATAAGAAAGACCTCGGAGTGTGGGATTTATCTGATGTCTTAGACAGACACGATTGTGGTTTAGTCCTTCTGAGTTAGCATCCTTGCTCTTGGTTTGGGTACACTATATCAATGGATGTCAGCCGGACCAGTGTCCCACAGTAGCCTAATAGCTAATGTCACTAATAGTGTCATGTCAGTCTTCTGGAGTGATCTTAGTCACCGGTGAAGTGTCCTTCCAGCGTGCCTGGAGAGTGGCTGGCGTGTAGTTAGCTGATGTCAACAGCGTTGTTCTGCTTCTCTTCCTGGTCTTGTGTTGGCTGGCATGATGTGCTTTGTGGGTGACCAGATGTTTCCACTCTCTGTCAACATACAGACAAGACCTCGACCCAACGTTATCATCCCCTTGGGTCCCTTACGGTCTTAATTTCTTGGTAATATTCAACCCAATTCAGATATATCCTACAATGTAATCTTTAGCATGACATTCAAACTGTTATTGCACAGTTGTAACTTATGTTCGTTTTAGGGTGTGGAAGAGATAGACGGTGAGTGATACCACTTCTATCCTTCTTTCTTATGAAAGTTGAAATGCCACAGCTGAACAAAATTGACTCTTAGATATGTCTGATACTAAGAAAGACATGCTGTTGTTTGCCAATATAATGTACCCTTGAAGACAATAATCATATATCCATTTTGGATGATTGTAGCATATCGTGTAGCATAGCCTATTCCACAGAGTAGAGTCAACAACTGTGAGTCCACAGTGGTTGTCCAACCTTGAGCACTCACTTTACCACTGAGGCTAGACTTCCCCGAGACCACAATGTCTTCCAGTATTAAAAGGAGAAAATGATCGACCCCAAATCCAGCGGCCTGCCTGCACTCTGGGGCTGTTGGGAGCTAGCATGAAAGAGTTCCCATAAAGACATCACCCCAAAAGATGGGGTTTTTTAGGAGTAATGACCAAAAAGGGTATTAATATGGAACCACACCAATGGCGGTTGGCACATAATATCTATATAGGTATTGTCAGGAACAAAATAAGAGGGTATCCTGTTACAATGAAATTGTAAACTTAATCAACAAACAGCAATACTAGTGAGCGTAGTCAGATAAAGAATCAAAATTGAATTCGCAATCAAATATCAAAATGAAACGTCACTTAGCCATAATGCTGTAAAAATGATAAGAATGATCTTCATTTCCATTTAGCAAAGGCAATGGGGGTCAAGTGACTTGCCCAGGGTCACACAGCTGGGAAGTGGCTGAGGCTAGATTTGAACCTAGAACCTCCCATCTCTAGGCCTGGCTCTCAATCCACTGAGCTACCCAGCTGCCCCCTAATATAAAGATATTCTTAAAAATACTTTCTCTCTTTCTCCCCACTCCTTTTTTTGAACAGCATACCAAATAGATGAGCATCTTTTACATTTTTCAAAAATTAGTGCAAACATCAATTCAAGTATCAATATTCCTATGAACATTACATTTTGCTTTGTTGTTGAAAGAACAAGAATGAAGCTAATGAAGTGACATGGCAACTTTTGGCTGCATATTTTTTATATAAGCCTTATGGGTATGTCCAAAAATAAAATTTCTGATTCATATATCAGGATCAGAGCATTAGTCGTACTTACAATGTACTTCTAGTATTTCAAAGAAAATATATGGGAAAAATATCTGAGAAAATGATCATGGAAAATGACCATGAAATGAATGCAAAATTTTAAAGAAATGGCTCACCATTCATGTGACATAGCTGTAGCTGAGCCAATGTATAATGTCAGAATTGACATTCAAAAATGATTTCCATTTCCCTAATCGATGTTGACCACGATTGACATTGTAAAACTTTTACACAACTATAAATGCAACAATTAGTGCAAATTCTTAACAAGTACCAATATTCCCATAAACATTTCACTCTAATTTGTTGTTTAAATGACAGGAATGAAGATAATGAAGTGCCATGGCAACTTCTGGCTGCATATTTCTTATATCAGCCTTACTGAAATCTCTACTTCTGTATAAAAGAACCATTCAATATAACCAAGAATATAACATTGGCAATGTTTGAAAAATTCAGTCTACCAAACCAGTGTTTGGGTTCATTAGAAGCTTAAGTTGCTTTTCACGTAGAAGCAATTTCTACTGCTTCTTGTTCACATAGAATTTGATGTAACTTCTTAATTTCTTGTAAATGTAAAACATCCAATGTGCTCTTTCTACAAGCTTATCAGTGCCAATTCCCCCCCCCCCAATCTTTAAATATATACTCCAAAGGGGAAACCTAGTGTATTCTTTGCCTCTGTCCCATGGAGGTGTAGAATAGCCTATTCCACAGAGCAGAGTCAACAACTGTGAGTCCACAGTGGCTGTCCAACCTTGAGCACTCAGTTTACCACTGAGGCTAGACTTCCCAGAGACCACAATGTCTTCCAGTATTAGAAGGAGAAAATGATTGACCCCAAATCCAGCGGCCTGCCTGAACCTCTGGGGCTGTTGGGAGCCAGCATGAAAGAGTTCCCATAAAGACATCACCCCAAAAGATGGGGTTTTTTAGGAGTAATGACGAAAAGGGGTATTAACATGGAACCACTCCAATGGCGGTTGGCACATAATATCTATATAGGTATTGTCAGGAACATCATCTATACATAGATGTAGATGACAGTTTTCAATAACTTAGGTTCCTACATAAAAATGTCAAAGTACATTCTGCCTGACATTTCCTCCTTTTTTTTGTAAGAGTTAGATCAGGACCATCTGTCCATCCTAAATCCCTGGGCAGCGTCTCCTGCTTTAAACATAATTTTTTTTGTTGTCAGGGTTACTAGGTCTATGCTGTGGATGAAAAATTCCATCTCCTTCTCCTAAGAGAGTCATACCAATGTCTATACCTTTGTATAATAGTAGCATTTCTTACAATACAAATAGGAATCTTACAATGCATACAAAATAAATTCCTTTTGACAGTATATAGCATCGACATATAAAACGAAAGGCATACAGTAGTGTCTGAACA
The DNA here is from genome assembly GCF_027887165.1 of Monodelphis domestica. Lineage (NCBI taxonomy): Eukaryota > Metazoa > Chordata > Mammalia > Didelphimorphia > Didelphidae > Monodelphis > Monodelphis domestica. Next base: position 292,542,816 of record NC_077233.1, read on the forward strand.
ACTGTGGCTATTTTTTTATGATCCCATGGTCAAGTCTTTGGAGTGTGGGATCTTCATGGTGGTATCTATACCAAATAGATGAGCATCTTTTACATTTTTCAAACATCTGTGCAAACATCAATTCAAGTATCAACATTCCCATGAACATTACATTTTGATTTGTTGTTGAAACAACAAGAATGAAGCTAATGAAGTGACATGGCAACTTTTGGCTGCACATTTCTTATATAAGCCTTATGGGTAAGTCCAAAAATGAAATTTCTGATTCATATATCAGGATCAGAGCATTAGTAGTACTTACAATGTACTTGTAGTATTTCAAAGAAAATATATGGGAAAAATAATCTGAGAAAATGATCATGGAAAATGACCATGAAATGAATGCAAAATTTTAAACTAACGGCTCACCTTTCATGTGGCATAGCTGTAGCTGAGCCAATGTGTCATGTCAGAATTGACATTCAAAAATGATTTCCATTTCCCTAATCGATGTTGACCACGATTGACCCTGTAAAACTTTTGCCCAACTATAAATACAACAATAAGTGCAAATTCTTAACAAGTACCGATATTCCCATAAAAATTACATTCTGCTTTGTTGCATTAATATGCCTCATATAAAGTTTCTGAACTTCATTCATGATTTTTAAACAATTTCTGCTCATTTCCATCCTTGCTGACCTTATGCCATGTTTAAAAAATAATAGTTCCTACAAATTTAAAATTTGAATGTATTAGAAAATTCTCTAAAGCATATACCAATTCATGCTGGTCATTTAAACACTTGCACTTAGTATTAACTTTCCTTTTGACCAATTCCAGTCCTTGGGATAAAACCTTATAACCTAATTCAGGCTATGGGCATTGAAACCCTGACTTCTAGAGAAAGATAAGACCTTCATCCCTGAAGGCTTCTTTTCTCATGCAGCCTGCCTGGTCCCCACAGAACTCTGCAAGCCAAAACAGCATTAAGGAGGCTACGGATAGCCCTCTGCAAACAGGAAGCAGGAGTTCTAGCTTGTGCTATAGCACGCCAACCTATTGGAAGCTCTCACCATTATAGAGCTGATTAAGACCCTTCATCAGCAAAATTTTTACACCAGATGATTGGAAATTAAGAAAAGTATTACCTGCTGTTAAGAGCAAATGGGTTCTTATTAAAATGCTACATTAAACAAGGAGGATTGACTTATCTCTCAGACTTTTGCCCTTCCCTTCACTTATGATACTAACAATATACGTAACTCACTTCCTTTAACTGACTTATCTATCGTTGCTATCTTTCCCCTGCCTGTTTCTGCAGAAACTGACAGAAATATTCCATGTCAACCTCTGCTTCCACCCATGCTTAATGTAGTATTATGATCATTTTAAATTTATAGAAATAAGCAGGTAGAGAGGTTTCCACCAAAACTCTCCAGCAGTTTAGCATATCTAAAAGAAACAAGCTTTTTAAAACACAGCCAGAGAATGCAGGAGGACTATTGTTTAAACGTAAAGGTATAAACCTGATATGTCTTTCAAACCGATCTTTGCTAAGACATGGTATTACCATGAAGCAAAGTTTAAAAACTAAATCGTCTTAATTGGGATTAGACATGGCAAATTTATATAGCAATATCTGATTATATTTCTTGATAGGAAAAGTTTTACAGTTAGAAATCTTTATCTGGATTTTGTCACATGCTACAAGAGATATTTTATCTGTAATCATATTTTAAAATGAATTAAAGTATAACTGTAGGTTAAATACCAAGATATAAACACTATTTTTCCAAGGCTTTTAGAGGTAAATCCACATGGACTCTTGCAACCATGTGACTCACTGCCACAAGTATTTGGATCTGGAAAGGAAATTTCATCCAGCAGTTTGATCAATTGATCCTGCCATATAGAGGGCAATACTCCTACACCTCAGGTTACAAGTTTTTATGACAAGTATTGAATACTATCAAAAGCAAAATTAACAACCAGTGCCATTTTTTAACTGCCTAGCATCAATTGGCATATGCTTTAGAGAAATTTCTAATAGATTCAAATTTTAAATATGTTGGTATCATTACATTTTCAAACTGGACATAAGGTCAGCAAGGATAAAACCTAGCAGCCAATATTTAAAAACCTGAATGAAGTTCAAAATTGTATGTAAGCCACATTATTGCAAGTTTATCGAAAAGGCAAATTATTTAGAATCATTCAATCTCAAAAGAATATAGCATCAATTCTAAATATGAGACACATTCTCAACATTGCAAGGCATCAAAGTAAAAACAGTGCTGGGAGGATTCAAATTGTTAATCAGCAGTAAATTATGAAGGTTAAGAATTAATTTGTTCACCAGCAACAGTGCCTTATTTCTGGTTTAAATCGGCGACACTACCACTTATTCAAATTGCATATATCGATCCTGAGCGTGATTGCAGTCTAAAAGCAATTACTAGTATACAAGCTCAAATATTACTTGCGCAACGTGGTCCATTTTGGCAACAGAATTTTGTAAAACTCATAGGTAAAATTGATAATTCCATTCATAGTATCAAAATCTTTTCAGTCATGAATTTAAATTGGATAGATTAAAAATAATAACATCATGGCAATTGCTGTGCTTCCATTTACTGCATCTATTTAGGGTACGGCAGCTATTGATGCATGCACAGTATAAGTTTATACAAAAGCAAAAGTTACATGCAGGTAGGGATGAGACGGCTGTCCCTTTTACCAGCACGTTCACTATTCTCCTTGGTCCTCACCATGTCCTGGCTAGGTCTGTGAAAGGAGTGAAGCAGTTAGAGAAGGCACTAGACGCTGCTGCCTGACTGGCTGGCTGACTGCGTGCTGGCATCAGTGCCTGCTTAGATAGAGAGATGGCTAGAACCTATAGGGTAGCCTGGTCACTCTTGGGCTCCACTTGTACCTTGTGTTCTTGGCTGTGCATCAGAATGGGATGCCACAGAGCGGCCAGCTTTAGTAGAAAAAGCAGCAGCAGCAGCAGCAGGAGTGTTATGGCAGCTCTTCTGTTCCATGTCTAGGACTCCTGCCTTTTGGGTTGAAGGTTTAATGTCCAGTTCTGGCTCTGATTTCATGGAGGAGACACACACACACACACACACACACACACACACACACACACACACACACACATGGTAATGCAACACACAAGAGGTACTTTATTCAGCAAACCATAGCTTGGGGCTGAGCACCAAAAGTGCTGGCCCCGAGGCTGTGATTTGCAGGCTTTTTATACACTTTTAGGGTAGCGGGAAGTAGAGAGGAATTCCTGGAGTTGGGGGGGGGGGAGGATGAACGGGTACTCCTGGGGCTGGGGTCCTGAAACCCAGGTGCTAAAAGGGAAGTCGCGTGAATCTTAGTCTTCGGTACCCAGATGGTTCACGTATGGTCATGGTGACCGAGGTTAGGTCAGTGAATCCTGAGATCATATATCTTTGTGAAAGCTGGGATAAGAATCCGACCTGCGGCTGCTACATAATGTATTTCCTTAGTGTGTTTGGGCTCGAGAAGGAGAAAGGAGTCAGAGAAAATGGGTGATAAATCAAGAGACACAGAGAAGTGAATTGAAATGGGGAGCAGCGATGGCCCCCGATACTATTTTCCTTAGAAAAATAATAAAAGGAAAATCTGAGACATAAGAGACCAAGCGGAAGTAAGAATTCCGAGATAGAAAGTGCCAAGAGTGGCACTTGGACAGATAAAGAGAGACAGCAGGGAGAACTCCAAGGTTGCAGGAAACAAGAGAAAAAGCAGTTCGCCTCACCCCAGCCTTTATTGTGGATTGTGAGGTGATGTGACATAGCACTTAGTTCTTAACTTTGTTTGGATAGACAATGAGAAGGTCGGGGTAGGTGGGGATTCTCCTGACATGAGCTTTTCAGAGGAATGAGGTTTGACAAGGTGAGGACTAAGCCTTTGTGGCTCAGGCTCAGGAATTCTCTTGCCCTTAGAACTGCCGATATATTGATCATGAATGGATCTGATCAAGTACTTAATACATCAACCATACCCCCATGCCTGGTAGGTTATATTTCCCCCCCCCCTTTTTTTACAGGAATAAAATGAGAGGGTATACTGTTACAATGAAATTGTAAACTTAATCAACAAACAGCAATACTAGTGAGTGTAGTCAGATAAGGAATCAAAAATGAATTCGTAATCAAATATCAAAATGAAGTATAACTTAGCAATACTGCTGTAAAAATGATAAGAATGATCTTCATTTCCATTTAGCAAAGTCAAGCATAACAATTTTCATCATCAAAGATCACAAGTAATCATATAAAATAAGAAGAAAATGATCTTCGATCCTTAGTGATCCTGAATTAAGGTGATAAAGTAATCATAGGACAGGTGCATGGACATATCATATTACCCACGTATAGCCAGGATTACAAGAAGTTTTCAGATCTTCAATAGTTAAAGAAAAAGACTTTCTCTCGAGATGAGAGGGAATCCTTGTCTTTCCCTTGTTCTGATTGTGCATAGTCTTCGGGATATATAAGCCAAGATGCCTGTCACATAGACATATGGTTGCAGGGTTGGTACCAGGGCGACCTGTGAATGAGGGTGTCTGTAACCTGGTAGTGGTGGTTACAAAAAGGGATTTTTCCTTTGTGGGTTGGGTCCCGAGAAGAAGGAGCAGGGAGTCTGAGAATATGGGTGAAGAATGACAGATAGAGACAAGTCAAAGTAATAGATAGGGCAGACGGGATCCCCTATGGTATTTTCCTTGGTCAAAGAATTAAAGGAAAATATGTGAAGCTTGCAGACACGTGGAAGTACGGATTCCGTGATAGAAAGCATGTGGCCATGGGAGGCCAGTAAAGAGACAGTAGTGAAGCTTTGCTGGAACAAGAGAGGGAATCACCCCTTTACCCCAGGCTTTCTTGGGGATAGCCAGGATCAATGACCAGGTAACAAAGTATAGATAATTCAGATTGGATGGGAAGGTAATGATGACACCTTTTGGGTGTGTTGACCTCAACCGGCCCTTTTACCGAGGAATTCGAGTCCGCACCGAATGTTAATGAGTTTGCATATGTCAGAGGTCAAACCTTGTGTCTGAAGACACAATATCCATACATCAATTATATTTCTTAGATGTCAATATGCTTGGAATGCTATATATCCCCCCTTTTTGTGTTAAAAAATAAGATGAAGGGCGAGTGATATAAAAATACGAGAAAAATTTGACTCAAATTAAAAATATGAAAATCATGTAGCATCATCAAATGATACTTCAAGTGATTCAAAATAGACACCCAAAACATATTGCAAAAACTTGGGATGTAAAAAGTAAGTGTGATTGTCAACAACAATGAAGATTTTACTCTCAACTTATGAATAATTTTAGAATGATAAAAATGATCTTCATTCTTAGTAATCAAAATCAAAGATAAACGTCTAATAATAGCTTAAAAATAATGAGAAAAAGTAATAAGAAAATAATCGTACTTCAAGATGCATGAAAAGAAAAACAACATAGGATACTCAAAATATTCAGAGAAAATAAAGTAAAAGAGCATCAAATCCCAATTGCTCAATTGAAATAAGAATGGATAAAGATACTCTTAAAAATACTTTCTCTCTTTCTCCCCCCCCCACTTTTTATTTGAAAAGCATATCATATAGATTAGCATCTTTTCATTTTTCAAACATTAGTACAAACATCAATTCAAGTATCAATATTCCCATGAACATTACATTTTGATTTGTTGTTGAAACAACAAGAATGAAGCTAATGAAGTGACATGGCAACTTTTGGCTGCAGATTTCTTATATAAGGCTTATGGGTATGTCCAAAAATACATTAATATTTTATTATATTATATTATAATTAATATGCCTCATAAAAGTTTCTGAACTGCATCCAGGTGGTTGAAAGAATCTCAGCCAATTTTTTATTTTTGCTGCTCTTGTGTCCCGCTTCAGAAATGTTTTAGAATCCCACATATTTAGAATTTGAATGTATTAGAAACTTCTTTAAAGCATATTCCAGTTTTTGCTGGGCATTTCTTAGTATTAAATTGCCTAATTGGGAGGGAGTTGTCTGTCAAGAGCAGCAGCAGTAGCAGCTGCTGAGTAGCTCCTCTGGGGACCTACCAAGGTCTCCCCTTTGGGGACTACTTAGGGGATTGCGGGCCATGTGATTTGCGGGTTTTTCTTTGTTTTTGGCGAAGCTTCTTTAGACAGGTCTCCCCCAATCTGAAGGCGAAGGGGAATGCTGGGACTCCTATGGGCATTGTAGGTCAATACCAAAGAGGTTTTTGTTGTTTTTTTTTTTGCCTCAGGCGAACCTGGGCTTTTTTTAATGGATACATGTGAGGCAAGGCCAGTCCCTGGTAGGAGGTGTGGGGGGAGCTGAGCTTTTTTCTGTGGCTGCTGGTGGTTTATCCCTTAATGTGCGTTTGGAGCTCGAAGCCCAATTGCAGAGAGTGGCAAAGGCAAGGGGTCCAGCTGAAGGGTGGGGCTGGCGGACGGAGGTCTGTGGACGAGCTACGCAGGTGCAGGGTAAAAGGCAGGCCAGGGGGCTTGGAGCGCAGGTGCAGGCGCAGGCAGGCAGAGGGGGAAGGGAGCGGAAAGTTCCAGCCTTTTCTGTCAGAGCCTCCCTGTGTCGCTGTGGCTAGCATTCATGTGTTCATCATAATGGCCACTTTGGTACCCCGGGCCTGGTGGATTCTGTTAAGAGAGTATGGCTGGCCCCTGGTATAACTACGGGAGCCTCTAAAGTGTGTTCATCCTGCTCTCCTGCCAGGCAGATCACCAACACATCTGTCGTGGAAAAGCCTTTGGTGGGCGTCCTCTGGCTTACACACCTTTTGAGCGTTCTTTGTAAGGGAAGTGTCTCCTTTGGAGTGGTGTCCACCGAGGATCTGGAGGGATAGAGGAGGCAAATGCAAGTCCTGTGTGACCCTGGAGGCATGACCCTCCCTTGCAAGTATGCCCATCCATTCAGCCATGCATCCCTCCTCACCTCAAAAGGGGGGAAGTGTTGTTCCTGGCAACATCAGGCCGACCTTGGCCTTGCAGGGATGAGACAGCTGTCCCATTTACTGGCATGTTCACTATTCTCCTTGGTCCTCACCATGTCCTGGCTAGGTCTGTGAAAGGAGTGAAGCAGGTACAGAAGGCACGAGATGAGGCTGCCTGGCTGGCTGGCTGACTGCGTGCTGGCATCAGTGCCTGCTTAGATAGAGAGATGGCTGGAACCTGTAGGGTAACCTGGTCACTCTTGGGCTCCACTTGTATCTTGTGTTCTTGGCTCTCCCTTAGAATGGGATGCCACAGAGCGGTCAGCTATAGCAGAAAGAGCAGCAGCAGCGGCAGTAGTGTTATGACAGCTCTTCTGTTCCATGTCTAGGATTTCTGCCTTTTGGGTTGAAGGTGTAATGTAAAGGTCTGGCTCTGATTCCATGGTGGATACACACACACACACACACACGCACACACACAGACACACATGGTAATGCAACACACAAGAGGTACTTTATTGAGCAAAATATAGCTTGGTGCTGAGCACCTAAAGTGCTGTCTCCAAGGCTATGATTTGCAGGCTTTTTATACACTTTAAGGTAGAGGGAGTAGAGAGCAATTCCTGGGGTGCGGGGAGTGAACAGGAACTCCTGGGGCTGGGATCCTGAAACCCAGGTGCCAAAATGGAAGACACAGCAATCTTAGTCTTTGGTACCCATATGTTTCTCGTATGGTCATGGTGACCGAGTTTAGGTCAGTGAATCCTGAGATCATATATCTTTGTGAAACATGGGATAAGAGTCTGACCCGCGGCTGCTACATAATGTATTTCCTTAGTGGGTTTGTGCTCGAGAAAGAGAAAGGAGTTGGGGAAAATGGGTGATAAATCAAGAGACACAGAGAAGTGAATTGAAATGGGGAGCTGCGATGGTCCCTGATACTATTTTCCTTAGAAAAATCATGAAATGAAAATCTGAGACATAAGAGACGGCGTGGAAGTAAGAATTCTGAGATAGAAGGCACGTGGCCAAGAGTGGAGCTAGTACAGATAAAGAGAGGCAGCAGGGAGAACTCCAAGGTTGCAGGAAACAAGAGAAAAAGCAGTTCGCCTCACCCCAGCCTTTATTGTGTATTGAGAGGTGATCAATGAATACGTGACATAGCACGTAGTTCTTAACTTTGGTTGGATAGACAATGACAAGGTCGGAGTTGGTGGGGATTCTCCTGACATGAGCTTTTCAGAGGAATGAGGTTTGACAAGGTGAGGGCTAAGCCTTTGTGACTCAGGCTCAGGAATTCTCTTGCCCTTAGAAGTGCTGATACATTGATCATGAATGGATCTGATCAAGTACTTAATACATCAACCGTACCCCCATGCCTGGTAAGTTATATTCCCCCCCCCTTTTTTTACAGGAATAAAATGAGAGGGTATCCTGTTACAATGGAATTGTAAACTTAATCAACAAACAGCAATACTAATGAGCGTAGTCAGATAAAGAATCAGAAATGAATTCACAATCAAATATCAAAATGAAGTGTAACCTAGCAATACTGCTGTAAAAATGATAAGAATGATCTTCATTTCCATTTAGCAAAGTCAAGCGTAACAATTTTCATCATCAAAGACCACAAGTAATAATATAAAATAATAAGAAAATGATGTTCACTCCTTAGTGATCCTGAATTAATGTGATAGTCATCATAGGACAGGTGCATGGACATATCATATTACCCATGTATAGCCAGGATTACAAGAAGTCGTCAGATCTAAAATAGTTAAAGAAAAAGACTTTCTCTCGAGATGAGAGGGAATCCTTGTCTTTCCCTTGTTCTGATTATGCATACCCTTTGGGATATATTGAAGCTCTCTCAGAGGGGAGAGGAACTTCAAGGTAGAAAGATAGGGACAGGATAGAAGTTTTAGATACCACGAGGGGGATGACGGAGTCAAAGTAGAGATATGAGGTGGCCAGAATGAGTCTTTATTAATTGTCAGTGAGCCACAGCTAAGCTCTGATCAAAGGACCCTTCCAAAGGCTTTTACCAGTCCAGAGATCCGTATTTAATACCACACAGGTCAGAGAGATGAATAGAGAAAGCTTAAAGATGGAGCTTGGCCAGACGCCAAGCTCCTGCAAGGACAGCCATCAGCTAGCCTGAAAAAGAAGGAGAGAGAGAGAGAGGTGGAGCTTGCTGTGCTACAAATACCCTTTGCTATGCAGTCCATAGGGATGACCCTCATTGGTTAATGACAAGGCATAGGTGTGGTTTCTCTTAACCAGGCGAGAACAAACAAACTTGTTTTCCCGCCTAACCTGGGGGAAGCTGGGGTCAAGGGTCAGAGGCCAGGAACTCAGGTTCCTGATTAAAGATTTCCTAGTGTCTTTTCCCTGATCTCTCATCCTTTCTTGAGAGTAACATCAGTGTCATCTGTCCATTAACCATGAGTGAGCAGCATTTTCTGCTTAGCACCTCATTTTCGTTGTCAGAGGTATCAGATCTATGCTATGAATGAAAGTTTTCTATCTCCTCCTCTTTGGAGAGTCATACCAAGGTCTAGACCCTTGTTGATAACAGCATTTCTTACAATACAAGTGGCAGATTTACAATGCATACAATATACATTCCTTTTGACCGTATCATATACAAAATACAGGGTATATCTTAGTAGCTAGACAATTTGTAGCTAATTCATCTCAATCCCATAGCAAAGCCTTTGGAGTGTGGGACATATCTGGTGTCTTGTACAGACACGAGTATGATCTAGTCCTTCTGAATTAGCAGACTCGATGTTGCTCTGGGTACCACATCTCAATGGATGTCAGCATGACAAGTGTCCATGAGTGGTCTCATAGCCAATGTCTCTAATAGTGTAATGTCATTGTTCTGGAGTGATATCCGTCACCAGAGAAGTGTCCTTCCAGCATGCCTGGATTGTGGCTGGCATGCAGATAGCTGACGCCATCACCTTCCGTCTGCTTCTCTTCCTGGTCTGTGTCAGCTGGCATGAAGCATGACGTGGGTGACCAGATGTTTTCATTATCTGTGAACATACAAACAAGACCTCGACCCAACATTATCATCCCCTTGGGTCCCTTACAGTCTTCATATCTCGATGATATTCAACCCAATTCAGGTATCTCACACAATGTGATCTTTATCATTACATTCAATAGTGATTATTGCATAGCTTTAACTTCTATTCCTTCTGGGCTGTAGAAGAGATAGATGATTAGTGATACCATATCCACCTCTTTCCTTACGAAAGTGGAACAGTCACAGCTAAACAAAATGGACTTCTAGATAAGTCTGATTCTAATAAAAACATGTTGTTTGCAAATATAATGTACCCTTTAAGACAATAATCATCATTATGTGTTGGATAGTAATACCCATTTGTGCTGCAGGTGGACAGCATTCCTTATACTGTCATAACATTCCCAATTATACCCTTTTGATATTTGATCACATTTGGCTAACATGGAAGAATTCCAATAAAATGATTGTCAGGTTACACGTCGTACCAGTACCATTCAAAATTTTCAGGCATGTAATAGTTCGATCTTTTCCCAAATACCCATATATCCCTAGAACAGAATATCTGTCAGTGACTCAATGACATTCTTCTGCATGTACATTGTTTTTCATTCAAGTACATGTGTGTGGATAGTGTGTTAAACCTGCCTATAGGGCAATCATAGCCTTTACAATCCATGTGCTACATTTCTGGTGTCCTGTGCCAGACACCTCTGCCATCTGTCCTTCTTCTGGGCAGATTGTCTTGCCATCCGATGCTCTTGATCATCTTCCATGGACTTCATGTATCTGAGAAAGTAAACAGAAAACCTCGACCCCAAATGACAGCCTCATTGGGTCTCAGAGAGTTAGGAAGGGACAGAACATCTATACCTTCAGTTTTTGAACCTTGGGGCTCAGGAATTCCCTTGATCTCTATTTACCCTAGCTTGCATGTAAGCCATGAGCTATGCAATTCAGCCCTTGCATTTCTGTTAAAAGCCCTGCTATACCAAGCTGTGTGGAATAGACAGTAGTGCACAGATATTCATAAAATCTGTCATCACTTTGCTCACTTCTTCATTTGAGCTTGAACCCTAAACCAGGAGAGTCAGTATCTCCCATCACTTTTCACAGTTCACCCTTTGTGCCAGGAGCATGCTGAAATGCACCTTTTGCTCCAAAATATACAGTGGATGCCTATAAGAGGTGAAATTAATCCCCCACAGTTTGCATTGATAAGCGATATCCCCTGCTTGTTCAGGATATGGATGTACAATAGACTTTGCAAAGCAGCAGGTATAGATGCTTAAATAGTTGCTTTTTCAAACCCATAATCATAAAAATATCCTACTAGAAATCACTTATGATTGGACCCCTGTGTGCTGGGATCTTAAGCCTCTGTTTGCCTGCACACACTTTTTGCTATTTGAAAAAGTTTCCCATTGTGCAGTTATTAAAATGATAGCATTGCCTTATGCTGTACAAGTATGCACAGAATTATCAAACAGTTGCACAGGAGTTGTTGTATGGGAACTACTGCAATGAACTCCATCACTGAAAAGATCTTAATACTGTGACTAAACTCATTACTCTCATCTGCTAAGTCTGCAAATCTTCACTGCAGAAATAAAGCAAATTGGGCCAGTAACCTTTGAACTTGCCTTATTATCATGGGTCTCTTTTCAGTCTCATGAGCAGCTTCAATATCTGCCATTTGAATACATGCTAGTATTGCCTCTGTCAAGGCCTTCCTTCATAAATCTCTGTACTGAGTAACCGATTCCTCGATAACTTTAATAATGAGCCGCTGGTAAACCGATTGAATCCTTCTGACCATGCTTTGACTCTGCTGAGCATGTGTCTTAGTGTCCATAGTAAAAGCTATTCTAGTGAGGAATCGTTTGCTTTCTGGATACAGGTACATTAATATGCCCACTAAAACGTTTCGGAACTGCATGCAGGCTGTTTGAATAAGCTCTGCTCAATATTGTTGCTCTCATGACCTGCTTAGAAAAGTGTTAATCATTCCTCCATAGTTCAAATTAGAAAGCCTTATGAATTCCTTTAAATCGTATTCCAAGTCATGCTTAGTATGTCTCAGTATTCAATTTTCCTTCTAGCCAATTACAGCGTTTGTAATAAAAAACTTGGAGCCTCAGTTGCTGTGATGCTCTCTTCCACGTGGCTCAAGCCACGTGGCCGGTAGAGAAAAAACATTTCAAGCTGCTTCAGATTGAAGCCCAAACCTTAAAAATGTTCTGTTTGTACTTGCATTACCTCGTGATTTATACCAAAATTTCTCTACAGATAAACATTTCTAGTCCTGAGATTCTGTGGCATATAACAAAGTCAGAGAAAGATTTTTAATTCTCCTTTTTTGACTTCCTTCATCAAAAAATATGAGCAGACATTCCTTCATAATTCTGCCTGTATCCAGCCTAAATGAAAGCCATTCAAATGCTCAGATCTCACTTCCCTGGGCTTCTTATCACTTGCAATCAGCCAGGTACAGCCGCCTTTCCCTGGCCGGACCTCAAACAAAAGAGTTCCTTAACCTTCCCAATTGTACCATTTGATATTTGATCATATTTCGGTAACGGGGAACAATTCCACAAAAGTAATTTTCAGTTCCTTGTTATGCCAATACCATTTGGAATTTTCAGGTATGTGATAACGTTTGATCTTATAACCAATACCCATCAATCTGTAGTCCAGAATATCTGTCAGGGACTTAACGATATTCTTCTGGAGGCAAATTGTGTTTCATACAATGACATGTGCGTGGATAGTGTGTTAGACCTGCCTATAGGGCAGTGATGATCTTTCCAGCTCATTGGCTGTTTTTTCCATGTGTCCTGTGCCAGACACCTCTGCAGTCTGTCCTTTTTCTGGTGAGATTTTCTTGCCATCGGATAGCTTGCATATAAGCCATGAGCTATCCAATTCAGCCCATTTATTGCTATGAAAAGCACTGCTATCCCAAGATGTTTGGAATAGACAACCTTGCACAATTATTCCTAAGTTCTGTAATGGCTTTGCTCACTTCTTCATTTGAGCTTAATGCCATCAACCAGGAGAGTAAGCATGTCCCATCCCCTTTCACCCTGGGACTCCTTTGGGCATTGTAGGTCAATACCAAATAGGTTTTTGTTTTTTGTTTTCCCTCCAGGGAACCCGGGCTTTTTGTAAGGGATAGATGTGAGGCAAGGCCAGTCCCAGGTCGGAGTTGTGGGGGTGGGGCCTGTGCCCTTTCCCCTGGTTGCTGGTGGTGTATCCCTTAATGTGTGTTTGGAGCCCGAACCCCAATTGCAGAGTGTGGCAAAAGCAAGGGCTCCAGCTGAAGGGAGGGGTGGAGGAAGGAGGTGTGTGGAAGAGCTGCGCAGGCCCAGAGTAAAAGGCAGGCCAGGAGGCTTGGAGCGCAGGCGCTCAGGGGCAGGCAGGTGGCACGCAGGCGCAGTAGGGGCAGGCAGGTGGCACGTGGCGGAGGGGGAGGGGAGCGGAAAGTTCCCGCCTTTTCTGTCAGAGCCTCCCTGTGTCGCTGTGCCTAGCATTAAGGTCCGCCAAGGCAAAAGACTGGAAGTTGCATGTGGACTGTGTGAGGTAGGGGAGCAGCACTTGGGCCGAAGTTGGTCACATGAGGCACCTCTGCCGAGGGGAGGAGGCTTTGGGGGTGGCTGCCGCCGCGGAGCCCGCCTCCTGCCTCTTCCTCTGGGTTCTTCAGTAGTCCCGCCTGCTGCCTGTACTGGTCAGCTCCATAGGCAGGCCTACCCCTGAAAGCTGCCCCTCCCTCTCAATTGCCCGCCTCCCACACTGCCCCTCCTCTCCCTGGGGGACACCCACCAGAAAGTCCCCTCCTTCAGTAGCCCCACTCCCAGGTCCCCAACTTCCTCAGCTGCTCAGCTCCCCCTCCCCCACCCCCTTCGCCTCTTGGTCTCCCTCTTGAGGCCACATATTGGTATTGCATCCGAGGAGGGTTTTTTTTTTTTTTTTAATGGTTTTGAAATAAGCTTTTAGAGCTCTGTGCAAGTTGGACCCCAAGCCTCGTACACATCCTGACGTCTCAGGCATAAATAGGAGTGGACCTTGGCCGTGAGTGGCCCGCTTTGCCTTAGAGCAGTCACACACCTGCCTTCCACCCTGTGCTCTCAGTATTCTCCTTCCATAGCGGATGCAGAAATGATTAAGGAAGTTCTTTCTGCTCTCCCGCTGCCTAAAGCCCTGGCTCTAGTTCACTGCTGTGCCCATAGAGGTGGCACTGACCCTGTCTCCAGGGGACATGACTGAGCAGATGCTGCTGCCAAGCTAGCAGTCATAGGAGGGCCTGAACTACTTTGAACATGAACAACCACTGAGGACTTAAATGGATCACTTTCCTATAATGAAAAGGAAGTGGAGAAATGGAAAGGAAAATTCAAAGCAAAACCAATTCATGGAGTGTGGGTGTCATCTGAAGGAAAACCCCTGCTCCCTAGAAGTTTCCATCACCAAATTTACCAATCTGTTCATCCTAATGGCCACTTTGGTACCCCGGGCATGGTGGACTCTGTTAAGAGAGTCTGGCTGGCCCCTGGTATAACTACCAGAACCCCTAAAGTGTGTTCAGCCTGCTCTTCGTGCCAGTCAGATCACCAACATGCCTTTGGTGGAAAAGCCTTTGCTGGGCGTCCTCTGGCTTACACACCTTGTGAGCGTTCTTTGTAAGGGAAGTGTCTCCTTTGGAGTGGTGTCGATGGAGGATCTGGAGGGATAGAGGAGGCAAAGGCAAGTCCTGTGTGACCCTGGAGGCATGACCGTCCCCTGCAAGCATGCCCATTCCTCCAGCCATGCATCCCTCCTCACCTCAAAAGGGGGGAAGTGTCGTTCCTGGCAACATAGGGTGGACCTTGTCCTTGCAGGGATGAGACAGCTGTCCCTTTTACCGGCACGTTCACTATTCTCCTTGGTCCTCACCATGTCCTGGCTAGGTCTGTGAAAGGAGTGAAGCAGGTAGAGAATACACTAGACGCTGCTGGCTGGCTGACTGGCTGGCTGGCTGACAGTGTGCTGGCATCAGTGCCTGCCTAGATAGAGAGATGGCTGGAACCTATAGGGTAGCCTGGTCACTCTTGGGCTCCACTTGTACCTTGTGTTCTTGGCTCTCCCTCAGAATGTGATGCCACAGAGCGGTCAGCTGTAGCACAAAGAGCAGCAGCAGCAGTAGCAGCAGCAGTGGTAAGGCAGCTCTTCTGTTCCGTGTCTAGGACTCCTGCCTTTTGGGTTGAAGGTATAATGTCCGATTCTGGCTCAGAATCCATGGAGGACACATACACACACACACACACACACACACATACACACACACACACACACACACACACACACATACACACACACACACGGTAATGCAACACACAAGAGGTACTTTATTGAGCAAAATATAGCTTGGTGCCGAGGACCTAAAGTGCTGGCCCCGAGGCTGCGATTTGCAGGTGTTTTATACACTTTTAGGGTACAGGGAGTAAAAAGGAATTCCTGGGGTGGGGGGGAGTGAACCGAAACTCCTGGGGCTGGGGTCCTGAAACCCAAGTGCCCAAAGGGAAGACACAGCAATCTTAGTCTTCGGTACCCAGATGTTTCACGTATGGTCATGGTGACCGAGGTTAGGTCAGTGAATCGTGAGATGATATATCTTTGTGAAACCTGGGATAAGAGTCCAACCTGCGGCTGCTACATAATGTATGTCCTTAGTGGGTTTGGGCTCGAGAAGGAGAAAGGAGTCGGAGAAAATGGGTGATAAATCAAGAGACACAGAGAAGTGAATTGAAATGGGAGCGGCGATGGCCCCTGATACTATTTTCCTTAGAAAAACCATGAAAGGAAAATCTGAGACATAAGAGACCAAGCGGAGGTAAGAATTCTGAGATAGAAGGACGTGGCCAATAGTGGCGCTAGGACAGATAAAGAGAGACAGCAGGGAGAACTCCTAGGTTGCAGGAAACAAGAGAAAAAGCAGGGGGCCTCACCCCAGCCTTTATTGTGGATTGAGAGGTGATCAATGAATAGGTGACATAGTACATAGTTCTTAACTTTGGTTGCATAGACAATGAGAAGATCAGAGGAGGCGGGGATTCTCCTGACATGAGCTTTTCAGAGGAACGAGGTTTGACAAGGTGAGGGCTAAGCCTTTGTGGCTCAGGCCCAGGAATTCTCTTGCCCTTAGAACTGCCGATACATCGATCATGAATGGATCTGATCAAGTATTTCATACATCAACCATACCCCCATGCCTGGTAGGTTATATATCCACCCCTTTTTTTTTTTTACAAAAACTAAATAAGAGGGTATCCTGTTACAATGAAATTGTAAACTTAATCAACAAACAGGAATACTAGTGAGCTATCAGATAAAGAATCAAAAATGAATTCACAATCCAATTTCAAAATGAAGTATAACTTAGCAATACTGCTGTAAAAATGATAAGAATGATCTTCATTTCCATTTAGCAATGTCAAGCGTAACAATTTTCATCATCACAGATCACAAGTTATCATATCAAATAATAAGAAAATGATGTTCACTCCTTAGTGATCCTGAATTAAGGTGATAAAGTAATCATAGGACAGGTGCATGGACATATCATATTGCCCATGTATAGCCAGGATTATAAGAAGTTGTCACATCTTCAATAGTTAAAGAAAAAGACTTCCTCTCGAGATGAGAGGGAATCCTTGTCTTTCCCTTGTTCTGATTATGCGTAGTCTTTGGGATATATAATCCAAGATGCCTGCCACATAGACATATGGTTGCAGGGTTGGTACCATGGCCTGTGAATGAGGGTGTCTGTAACCTGGTAGTGGTGGTTACAAAAAGGGATTTTTCCTTTGTGGGCTGGGACTCGAGAAGAAGGAGCAAGGAGTCTGAGAATATGGGTGAAGAATGACAGACAGAGACAAGTCAAAGTCATAGATAGGGCAGGCGTGATCCCCTCTGCTTTTTTCCTTGGTCAAAGAATTAAAATTAAAAAATTTAAATTTTTTTTTAAATTTAAATTTTAAATTTAAATGTAAAATTAAAAAGAAAATATGAGAAGCTTGCAGACAGGTGGAAGTAAGACAGGTGGCCCAGAGAGGCCTTAGTAAAGAGACAGTAGTGAAGCTTTAAGATTGCTGGAACAAGAGAGGGAATCACGCCTTGACCCCAGGCTTTCTTGGGGATAGCCAGGATCAATGACCAGATAAGAAAGCATAGATAATTCAGATTGGATGGGAAGGTAATGATGACACCTTTTGGGTGTGTTGACCTCAACCCGCCCTTTTACCAAGGAATTGGAGTCCTGACCAAATGTCAATGCACCAAATGTTAATGAGTTTGCATGGCTAGGTCAAGAGTCCACCCACAAATGTCAGAGTTCCAACCTTGGGTCTGAAGACACAATATCCATATATCAGTTATATTTCTTAGATGTGAATATGCTTGGAATGCTACATATCCCCCCTTTTTGTGTTAAAAAAATAAGATGAAGGGCGAGTGAATTAAAAATACGAGAAAAATTTGACTCAAATTAAAAATATAAAAATCATGTAGCATCATCAAATGATACTTCAAGTGATTCAAAATAGACAACCAAAACTTATTGCAAAAAGTTTGGATGTAAAAAGTAAGTGTGATTGTCAAGAACAATGAAGATTTAACTCTCAACTTATTGATAATTTGATAATGATGAAAATGATCTTCATACATAACATACCAAATCATCTGAGCAAATGATCTTGGGAATATGATTCCAAAATTAAAACAAAATTTTAGACTCTCTTTTCACTGTTTATGTGGCATGTTTGAAGCTGAGCCAATATGTAATATCAGAATTTACATTCCCACTGATTTCTCATTCCTGATCTAAATTGACTAAAACTCTCCTTGTACAGGAGCATAATTTTTCCACCATTAAAAGCTTTGTAAAAACATGAATACAAGAATTATTGTGAAATTTTTAACAAATACCAACATTCCCAAACACATTACATTCTGATCTGCAGTCTAAATACCCAGGATGATGATAAGGAAGTGACATTTCAAGTTTTGGCTGCATATTTCGTATATCGTCCTCATTTAAATTTCTGCTTTTATCAATAAACCCATCAATATGATAGCCAAGCAGATCACATTACCAATATTTGGAAAATTCATTCCACCAAACCAATGTTTGGGTAAATAGAAGCTTAAGTTGTTTCTCATGGAGAAAGAATCTCTACAGTTTCTGGAACTTGTCGAATTTGGTGTAGCTTGTTCTTTCCTGGTTGTTAATGTATAATATTCCATGTGCTTTTTCTACAAGCTTATCCGTGCCTATTGTGTCCTATTTTCAATACCTACTCCAAAAAAGGAAAACTTAGATCATACTTTGCCCTTGCTCCATGTATGTGTGTGATAACTCGTTCCACCTAGGAGAGTCAATAACTGCGCGTCCACAGAAATTGTCCAACCTAGCGCACTCAGATGACCACTGAGGCTTTACTTTCAAATACCAGAACGTCTTCCAGTATTTGGATGGGAAGCCAATAGACCCCGAATCCAGTGGCCTGCCTGAATTCTGGGACTATTGGTAGAGAGCAAGAAACCGTTCCCATAAAGATATTAGCCCAAAAGACAGGATTTCAGGACTAATGGTTAACAATGGTATTAACACTCAAGTACACCCACGGTGGTTGGCATGTCACGTCCACCTAGTTATTGGCAGGAACATCATCTTTGCATGGTTGTCAATGATCTTTTTCAATAACTTAGGTTCCTGATGACAGGTTTCAGAGTGCATTTTGGCTGATCTCTCATACCTTTTTTCCAGAGTCACATCAGGATCATCTGTCCATTAAACCTGCCTGTGTAGCATTTTCTGCCTGGCACCTCACTGTTTGTTGTCCGAGGTATCAGATCTATGCTATGAGTGAAAGTTTTCGATCTCCTCCTCTTTGGAGAGTCATACCAATGTCTATACCCTCGGGGATAGCAGCATTTCTTACAATACTAGTAGTAGTTTTACAATGTATCCTTTTGACAGTATCATAGACATACAAAATGAAAGGTATACATTGACGTCTAAACAAGTGTAGCTATTTTGTTTTGATTCCATAAGAAAGACCTCGGAGTGTGGGATTTATCTGATGTCTTAGACAGACACAAGTGTGGTTTAGTCCTTCTGAGTTAGCATCCTTGCTCTTGGTTTGGGTACACTCTATCAATGGATGTCAGCCGGACCAGTGTCCCACAGTAGCCTAATAGCTAATGTCACTGATAGTGTCATGTCAGTCTTCTGGAGTGATCTTAGTCACCGGTGAAGTGTCCTTCCAGCGTGCCTGGATAGTGGCTGGCGTGTAGTTAGCTGATGTCAACAGCGTTGGTCTGCTTCTCTTCCTGGTCTTGTGTTGGCTGGCATGATGTGCTTTGTGGGTGACCAGATGTTTCCACTCTCTGTCAACATACAGACAAGACCTCGACCCAACGTGATCATCCCCTTGGGTCCCTCACAGTCTTAATTTCTTGGTAATATTCAACCCAATTCAGATCTATCCTACAATGTAATCTTTCGCAGGACATTCAAACTGTTATTGCAAAGTTTTAACTGATGTTCGTTTTAGAGTGTGGAAGAGATCGATGGTTAGTGATACCGTTTCCACCCTTCTTTCTTATGAAAGTTGAAATGCTACAGCTGAACCAAATTGACTTTTCGATAAGTCTGATACGAAGAAAGACATGCCGTTGTTTGCCAATATAATGTACCCTTGAAGACAATGATCACATATACATTTTGGACGATTGTAACAAATCGTACTGCAATTGGTCAGTATTTATGGTACAGTCATAACCTTCCCAATTGTACCATTTGATATTTGATCATATTTGGGTAACGTGGAACAATTCCACCAAAGTAATTTTCAGTTCCTTGTTATGCCAATACCATTTGGAATTTTCAGGTATGTGATAACGTTTGATCTTATAACCAATACCCATCAATCTGTAGTCCAGAATATCTGTCAGGGACTTCACGATATTCTTCTGGAGGCAAATTGTGTTTCATACAATGACATGTGCGTGGATAGTGTGTTAGACCTGCCTATAGGGCAGCGATGATCTTTCCAGCTCATTGGCTGTTTTTTCCATGTGTCCTGTGCCAGACACCTCTGCAGTCTGTCCTTTTTCTGGTGAGATTTTCTTGCCATCGGATAGCTTGCCTATAAGCCATGAGCTATCCAATTCAGCCCATTTCTTGCTATTAAAAGCACTGCTATCCCAAGATGTTTGGAATAGACAACCGTGCACAATTATTCCTAAGTTCTGTAATGGCTTTGCTCACTTCTTCATTTGAGCTTAATGCCATCAACCAGGAGAGTAAGCATGTCCCATCCCCTTTGACCCTGGGACTCCTTTGGGCATTGTAGGTTTTTGTTTTTTGTTTTCCCTCCACCGAACCTGGGCTTTTTGTAAGGGATCGATGTGAGGCAAGGCCAGTCCCAGGTCGGAGGTGTGGGGGTGGGGACTGAGCCCTTTCCCCTGGTTGCTGGTGGTGTATCCCTTAATGTGTGTTTGGAGCCCGAACCCCAATTGCAGAGTGTGGCAAAAGCAAGGGCTCCAGCTGAAGGGAGGGGTGGAGGAAGGAGGTGTGTGGAAGAGCTGCGCAGGCCCAGAGTAAAAGGCAGGCCAGGAGGCTTGGAGCGCAGGCGCTCAGGGGCAGGCAGGTGGCACGCAGGCGCAGTAGGGGCAGGCAGGTGGCACGTGGCGGAGGGGGAGGGGAGCGGAAAGTTCCCGCCTTTTCTGTCAGAGCCTCCCTGTGTCGCTGTGCCTAGCATTAAGGTCCGCCAAGGCAAAAGACTGGAAGTTGCCTGTGGACTGTGTGAGGTAGGGGAGCAGCACTTGGGCCGAAGTTGGTCACATGAGGCACCTCTGCCGAGGGGAGGAGGCTTTGGGGGTGGCTGCCGCCGCGGAGCCCGCCTCCTGCCTCTTCCTCTGGGTTCTTCAGTAGTCCCGCCTGCTGCCTGTACTGGTCAGCTCCATAGGCAGGCCTACCCCTGAAAGCTGCCCCTCCCTCTCAATTGCCCGCCTCCCACACTGCCCCTCCTCTCCCTGGGGGACACCCACCAGAAAGTCCCCTCCTTCAGTAGCCCCACTCCCAGGTCCCCAACTTCCTCAGCTGCTCAGCTCCCCCTCCCCCACCCCCTTCGCCTCTTGGTCTCCCTCTTGAGGCCACATATTGGTATTGCCTCCGAGGAGGGTTTTTTTTTAAAATGGTTTTGAAATAAGCTTTTAGAGCTCTGTGCAAGTTGGACCCCAAGCCTCGTACACATCCTGACGTCTCAGGCATAAATATGAGTGGACCTTGGCCGTGAGTGGCCCACTTTGCCTTAGAGCAGTCACACACCTGCCTTCCACCCTGTGCTCTCAGTATTCTCCTTCCATAGCGGATGCAGAAATGATTAAGGAAGTTCTTTCTGCTCTCCCGCTGCCTGAAGCCCTCGCTCTAGTTCACTGCTGTGCCCATAGAGGTGGCACTGACCCTGTCTCCAGGGGACATGACTGAGCAGATGCTGCTGCCAAGCTAGCAGTCATAGGAGGGCCTGAACTACTTTGAACAGGAACAACCACTGATGACTTAAATGTATCACTTTCCTATAATGAAAAGGAAGTGGAGAAATGGAAAGGAAAATTCAAAGCAAAACCAATTCATGGAGTGTGGGTGTCATCTGAAGGAAAACCCCTGCTCCCTAGAAGTTTCCATCACCAAATTTACCAATCTGTTCATCCTAATGGCCACTTTGGTACCCCGGGCATGGTGGACTCTGTTAAGAGAGTCTGGCTGGCCCCTGGTATAACTACCAGAGCCCCTAAAGTGTGTTCAGCCTGCTCTTCCTGCCAGTCAGATCACCAACATGCCTTTGGTGGAAAAGCCTTTGCTGGGCGTCCTCTGGCTTACACACCTTGTGAGCGTTCTTTGTAAGGGAAGTGTCTCCTTTGGAGTGGTGTCGATGGAGGATCTGGAGGGATAGAGGAGGCAAAGGCAAGTCCTGTGTGACCCTGGAGGCATGACCGTCCCCTGCAAGCATGCCCATTCCTCCAGCCATGCATCCCTCCTCACCTCAAAAGGGGGGAAGTGTCGTTCCTGGCAACATAGGGTGGACCTTGTCCTTGCAGGGATGAGACAGCTGTCCCTTTTACCGGCACGTTCACTATTCTCCTTGGTCCTCACCATGTCCTGGCTAGGTCTGTGAAAGGAGTGAAGCAGGTAGAGAATACACTAGACGCTGCTGGCTGGCTGACTGGCTGGCTGGCTGGCTGGCTGACTGTGTGCTGGCATCAGTGCCTGCCTAGATAGAGAGATGGCTGGAACCTATAGGGTAGCCTGGTCACTCTTGGGCTCCACTTGTACCTTGTGTTCTTGGCTCTCCCTCAGAATGTGATGCCACAGAGCGGTCAGCTGTAGCACAAAGAGCAGCAGCAGCAGCAGCAGTGTTAAGGCAGCTCTTCTGTTCCGTGTCTAGGACTCCTGCCTTTTGGGTTGAAGGTATAATGACTGATTCTGGCTCAGAATCCATGGAGGACACACACACACACACATACACACACACACACACACACACACACACACACACAGACACACACACACACACGGTAATGCAACACACAAGAGGTACTTTATTGAGCAAAATATAGCTTGGTGCCGAGGACCTAAAGTGCTGGCCCCGAGGCTGCGATTTGCAGGTGTTTTATACACTTTTAGGGTACAGGGAGTAGGAAGGAATTTCTGGGGTGGGGGGGAGTGAACCGAAACTCCTGGGGCTGGGGTCCTGAAACCCAAGTGCCCAAAGGGAAGACACAGCAATCTTAGTCTTCGGTACCCATATGTTTCACGTATGGTCATGGTGACCGAGGTTAGGTCAGTGAATCGTGAGATGATATATCTTTGTGAAACCTGGGATAAGAGTCCAACCTGCGGCTGCTACATAATGTATGTCCTTAGTGGGTTTGGGCTCGAGAAGGAGAAAGGAGTCGGAGAAAATGGGTGATAAATCAAGAGACACAGAGAAGTGAATTGAAATGGGAGCGGCGATGGCCCCTGATACTATTTTCCTTAGAAAAACCATGAAAGGAAAATCTGAGACATAAGAGACCAAGCGGAGGTAAGAATTCTGAGATAGAAGGACGTGGCCAATAGTGGCGCTAGGACAGATAAAGAGAGACAGCAGGGAGAACTCCTAGGTTGCAGGAAACAAGAGAAAAAGCAGGGGGCCTCACCCCAGCCTTTATTGTGGATTGAGAGGTGATCAATGAATAGGTGACATAGTACCTAGTTCTTAACTTTGGTTGCATAGACAATGACAAGATCAGAGGAGGCGGGGATTCTCCTGACATGAGCTTTTCAGAGGAACGAGGTTTGACAAGGTGAGGGCTAAGCCTTTGTGGCTCAGGCCCAGGAATTCTCTTGCCCTTAGAACTGCCGATACATCGATCATGAATGGATCTGATCAAGTATTTCATACATCAACCATACCCCCATGCCTGGTAGGTTATATATCCACCCCTTTTTTTTTTTTACAAAAACTAAATAAGAGGGTATCCTGTTACAATGAAATTGTAAACTTAATCAACAAACAGGAATACTAGTGAGCTATCAGATAAAGAATCAAAAATGAATTCACAATCCAATTTCAAAATGAAGTATAACTTAGCAATACTGCTGTAAAAATGATAAGAATGATCTTCATTTCCATTTAGCAATGTCAAGCGTAACAATTTTCATCATCACAGATCACAAGTTATCATATCAAATAATAAGAAAATGATGTTCACTCCTTAGTGATCCTGAATTAAGGTGATAAAGTAATCATAGGACAGGTGCATGGACATATCATATTGCCCATGTATAGCCAGGATTATAAGAAGTTGTCACATCTTCAATAGTTAAAGAAAAAGACTTCCTCTCGAGATGAGAGGGAATCCTTGTCTTTCCCTTGTTCTGATTATGCGTAGTCTTTGGGATATATAATCCAAGATGCCTGCCACATAGACATATGGTTGCAGGGTTGGTACCATGGCCTGTGAATGAGGGTGTCTGTAACCTGGTAGTGGTGGTTACAAAAAGGGATTTTTCCTTTGTGGGCTGGGACTCGAGAAGAAGGAGCAAGGAGTCTGAGAATATGGGTGAAGAATGACAGACAGAGACAAGTCAAAGTCATAGATAGGGCAGGCGTGATCCCCTCTGCTTTTTTCCTTGGTCAAAGAATTAAAATTAAAAAATTTAAATTTTTTTTTAAATTTAAATTTTAAATTTAAATGTAAAATTAAAAAGAAAATATGAGAAGCTTGCAGACAGGTGGAAGTAAGACAGGTGGCCCAGAGAGGCCTTAGTAAAGAGACAGTAGTGAAGCTTTAAGATTGCTGGAACAAGAGAGGGAATCACGCCTTGACCCCAGGCTTTCTTGGGGATAGCCAGGATCAATGACCAGATAAGAAAGCATAGATAATTCAGATTGGATGGGAAGGTAATGATGACACCTTTTGGGTGTGTTGACCTCAACCCGCCCTTTTACCAAGGAATTGGAGTCCTGACCAAATGTCAATGCACCAAATGTTAATGAGTTTGCATGGCTAGGTCAAGAGTCCACCCACAAATGTCAGAGTTCCAACCTTGGGTCTGAAGACACAATATCCATATATCAGTTATATTTCTTAGATGTGAATATGCTTGGAATGCTACATATCCCCCCTTTTTGTGTTAAAAAAATAAGATGAAGGGCGAGTGAATTAAAAATACGAGAAAAATTTGACTCAAATTAAAAATATAAAAATCATGTAGCATCATCAAATGATACTTCAAGTGATTCAAAATAGACAACCAAAACTTATTGCAAAAAGTTTGGATGTAAAAAGTAAGTGTGATTGTCAAGAACAATGAAGATTTAACTCTCAACTTATTGATAATTTGATAATGATGAAAATGATCTTCATACATAACATACCAAATCATCTGAGCAAATGATCTTGGGAATATGATTCCAAAATTAAAACAAAATTTTAGACTCTCTTTTCACTGTTTATGTGGCATGTTTGAAGCTGAGCCAATATGTAATATCAGAATTTACATTCCCACTGATTTCTCATTCCTGATCTAAATTGACTAAAACTCTCCTTGTACAGGAGCATAATTTTTCCACCATTAAAAGCTTTGTAAAAACATGAATACAAGAATTATTGTGAAATTTTTAACAAATACCAACATTCCCAAACACATTACATTCTGATCTGCAGTCTAAATACCCAGGATGATGATAAGGAAGTGACATTTCAAGTTTTGGCTGCATATTTCGTATATCGTCCTCATTTAAATTTCTGCTTTTATCAATAAACCCATCAATATGATAGCCAAGCAGATCACATTACCAATATTTGGAAAATTCATTCCACCAAACCAATGTTTGGGTAAATAGAAGCTTAAGTTGTTTCTCATGGAGAAAGAATCTCTACAGTTTCTGGAACTTGTCGAATTTGGTGTAGCTTGTTCTTTCCTAGTTGTTAATGTATAATATTCCATGTGCTTTTTCTACAAGCTTATCCGTGCCTATTGTGTCCTATTTTCAATACCTACTCCAAAAAAGGAAAACTTAGATCATACTTTGCCCTTGCTCCATGTATGTGTGTGATAACTCGTTCCACCTAGGAGAGTCAATAACTGCGCGTCCACAGAAATTGTCCAACCTAGCGCACTCAGATGACCACTGAGGCTTTACTTTCAAATACCAGAACGTCTTCCAGTATTTGGATGGGAAGCCAATAGACCCCGAATCCAGTGGCCTGCCTGAATTCTGGGACTATTGGTAGAGAGCAAGAAACCGTTCCCATAAAGATATTAGCCCAAAAGACAGGATTTCAGGACTAATGGTTAACAATGGTATTAACACTCAAGTACACCCACGGTGGTTGGCATGTCACGTCCACCTAGTTATTGGCAGGAACATCATCTTTGCATGGTTGTCAATGATCTTTTTCAATAACTTAGGTTCCTGATGACAGGTTTCAGAGTGCATTTTGGCTGATCTCTCATACCTTTTTTCCAGAGTCACATCAGGATCATCTGTCCATTAAACCTGCCTGTGTAGCATTTTCTGCCTGGCACCTCACTGTTTGTTGTCCGAGGTATCAGATCTATGCTATGAGTGAAAGTTTTCGATCTCCTCCTCTTTGGAGAGTCATACCAATGTCTATACCCTCGGGGATAGCAGCATTTCTTACAATACTAGTAGTAGTTTTACAATGTATCCTTTTGACAGTATCATAGACATACAAAATGAAAGGTATACATTGACGTCTAAACAAGTGTAGCTATTTTGTTTTGATTCCATAAGAAAGACCTCGGAGTGTGGGATTTATCTGATGTCTTAGACAGACACAAGTGTGGTTTAGTCCTTCTGAGTTAGCATCCTTGCTCTTGGTTTGGGTACACTCTATCAATGGATGTCAGCCGGACCAGTGTCCCACAGTAGCCTAATAGCTAATGTCACTGATAGTGTCATGTCAGTCTTCTGGAGTGATCTTAGTCACCGGTGAAGTGTCCTTCCAGCGTGCCTGGATAGTGGCTGGCGTGTAGTTAGCTGATGTCAACAGCGTTGGTCTGCTTCTCTTCCTGGTCTTGTGTTGGCTGGCATGATGTGCTTTGTGGGTGACCAGATGTTTCCACTCTCTGTCAACATACAGACAAGACCTCGACCCAACGTGATCATCCCCTTGGGTCCCTCACAGTCTTAATTTCTTGGTAATATTCAACCCAATTCAGATCTATCCTACAATGTAATCTTTCGCAGGACATTCAAACTGTTATTGCAAAGTTTTAACTGATGTTCGTTTTAGAGTGTGGAAGAGATCGATGGTTAGTGATACCGTTTCCACCCTTCTTTCTTATGAAAGTTGAAATGCTACAGCTGAACCAAATTGACTTTTCGATAAGTCTGATACGAAGAAAGACATGCCGTTGTTTGCCAATATAATGTACCCTTGAAGACAATGATCACATATACATTTTGGACGATTGTAACAAATCGTACTGCAATTGGTCAGTATTTATGGTACAGTCATAACCTTCCCAATTGTACCATTTGATATTTGATCATATTTGGGTAACGTGGAACAATTCCACCAAAGTAATTTTCAGTTCCTTGTTATGCCAATACCATTTGGAATTTTCAGGTATGTGATAACGTTTGATCTTATAACCAATACCCATCAATCTGTAGTCCAGAATATCTGTCAGGGACTTCACGATATTCTTCTGGAGGCAAATTGTGTTTCATACAATGACATGTGCGTGGATAGTGTGTTAGACCTGCCTATAGGGCAGCGATGATCTTTCCAGCTCATTGGCTGTTTTTTCCATGTGTCCTGTGCCAGACACCTCTGCAGTCTGTCCTTTTTCTGGTGAGATTTTCTTGCCATCGGATAGCTTGCCTATAAGCCATGAGCTATCCAATTCAGCCCATTTCTTGCTATTAAAAGCACTGCTATCCCAAGATGTTTGGAATAGACAACCGTGCACAATTATTCCTAAGTTCTGTAATGGCTTTGCTCACTTCTTCATTTGAGCTTAATGCCATCAACCAGGAGAGTAAGCATGTCCCATCCCCTTTGACCCTGGGACTCCTTTGGGCATTGTAGGTTTTTGTTTTTTGTTTTCCCTCCACCGAACCTGGGCTTTTTGTAAGGGATCGATGTGAGGCAAGGCCAGTCCCAGGTCGGAGGTGTGGGGGTGGGGACTGAGCCCTTTCCCCTGGTTGCTGGTGGTGTATCCCTTAATGTGTGTTTGGAGCCCGAACCCCAATTGCAGAGTGTGGCAAAAGCAAGGGCTCCAGCTGAAGGGAGGGGTGGAGGAAGGAGGTGTGTGGAAGAGCTGCGCAGGCCCAGAGTAAAAGGCAGGCCAGGAGGCTTGGAGCGCAGGCGCTCAGGGGCAGGCAGGTGGCACGCAGGCGCAGTAGGGGCAGGCAGGTGGCACGTGGCGGAGGGGGAGGGGAGCGGAAAGTTCCCGCCTTTTCTGTCAGAGCCTCCCTGTGTCGCTGTGCCTAGCATTAAGGTCCGCCAAGGCAAAAGACTGGAAGTTGCCTGTGGACTGTGTGAGGTAGGGGAGCAGCACTTGGGCCGAAGTTGGTCACATGAGGCACCTCTGCCGAGGGGAGGAGGCTTTGGGGGTGGCTGCCGCCGCGGAGCCCGCCTCCTGCCTCTTCCTCTGGGTTCTTCAGTAGTCCCGCCTGCTGCCTGTACTGGTCAGCTCCATAGGCAGGCCTACCCCTGAAAGCTGCCCCTCCCTCTCAATTGCCCGCCTCCCACACTGCCCCTCCTCTCCCTGGGGGACACCCACCAGAAAGTCCCCTCCTTCAGTAGCCCCACTCCCAGGTCCCCAACTTCCTCAGCTGCTCAGCTCCCCCTCCCCCACCCCCTTCGCCTCTTGGTCTCCCTCTTGAGGCCACATATTGGTATTGCCTCCGAGGAGGGTTTTTTTTTAAAATGGTTTTGAAATAAGCTTTTAGAGCTCTGTGCAAGTTGGACCCCAAGCCTCGTACACATCCTGACGTCTCAGGCATAAATATGAGTGGACCTTGGCCGTGAGTGGCCCACTTTGCCTTAGAGCAGTCACACACCTGCCTTCCACCCTGTGCTCTCAGTATTCTCCTTCCATAGCGGATGCAGAAATGATTAAGGAAGTTCTTTCTGCTCTCCCGCTGCCTGAAGCCCTCGCTCTAGTTCACTGCTGTGCCCATAGAGGTGGCACTGACCCTGTCTCCAGGGGACATGACTGAGCAGATGCTGCTGCCAAGCTAGCAGTCATAGGAGGGCCTGAACTACTTTGAACAGGAACAACCACTGATGACTTAAATGTATCACTTTCCTATAATGAAAAGGAAGTGGAGAAATGGAAAGGAAAATTCAAAGCAAAACCAATTCATGGAGTGTGGGTGTCATCTGAAGGAAAACCCCTGCTCCCTAGAAGTTTCCATCACCAAATTTACCAATCTGTTCATCCTAATGGCCACTTTGGTACCCCGGGCATGGTGGACTCTGTTAAGAGAGTCTGGCTGGCCCCTGGTATAACTACCAGAGCCCCTAAAGTGTGTTCAGCCTGCTCTTCCTGCCAGTCAGATCACCAACATGCCTTTGGTGGAAAAGCCTTTGCTGGGCGTCCTCTGGCTTACACACCTTGTGAGCGTTCTTTGTAAGGGAAGTGTCTCCTTTGGAGTGGTGTCGATGGAGGATCTGGAGGGATAGAGGAGGCAAAGGCAAGTCCTGTGTGACCCTGGAGGCATGACCGTCCCCTGCAAGCATGCCCATTCCTCCAGCCATGCATCCCTCCTCACCTCAAAAGGGGGGAAGTGTCGTTCCTGGCAACATAGGGTGGACCTTGTCCTTGCAGGGATGAGACAGCTGTCCCTTTTACCGGCACGTTCACTATTCTCCTTGGTCCTCACCATGTCCTGGCTAGGTCTGTGAAAGGAGTGAAGCAGGTAGAGAATACACTAGACGCTGCTGGCTGGCTGACTGGCTGGCTGGCTGGCTGGCTGACTGTGTGCTGGCATCAGTGCCTGCCTAGATAGAGAGATGGCTGGAACCTATAGGGTAGCCTGGTCACTCTTGGGCTCCACTTGTACCTTGTGTTCTTGGCTCTCCCTCAGAATGTGATGCCACAGAGCGGTCAGCTGTAGCACAAAGAGCAGCAGCAGCAGCAGCAGTGTTAAGGCAGCTCTTCTGTTCCGTGTCTAGGACTCCTGCCTTTTGGGTTGAAGGTATAATGACTGATTCTGGCTCAGAATCCATGGAGGACACACACACACACACACACACACACACACACACACACACACACACAGACACACACACACACACGGTAATGCAACACACAAGAGGTACTTTATTGAGCAAAATATAGCTTGGTGCCGAGGACCTAAAGTGCTGGCCCCGAGGCTGCGATTTGCAGGTGTTTTATACACTTTTAGGGTACAGGGAGTAGGAAGGAATTTCTGGGGTGGGGGGGAGTGAACCGAAACTCCTGGGGCTGGGGTCCTGAAACCCAAGTGCCCAAAGGGAAGACACAGCAATCTTAGTCTTCGGTACCCATATGTTTCACGTATGGTCATGGTGACCGAGGTTAGGTCAGTGAATCGTGAGATGATATATCTTTGTGAAACCTGGGATAAGAGTCCAACCTGCGGCTGCTACATAATGTATGTCCTTAGTGGGTTTGGGCTCGAGAAGGAGAAAGGAGTCGGAGAAAATGGGTGATAAATCAAGAGACACAGAGAAGTGAATTGAAATGGGAGCGGCGATGGCCCCTGATACTATTTTCCTTAGAAAAACCATGAAAGGAAAATCTGAGACATAAGAGACCAAGCGGAGGTAAGAATTCTGAGATAGAAGGACGTGGCCAATAGTGGCGCTAGGACAGATAAAGAGAGACAGCAGGGAGAACTCCTAGGTTGCAGGAAACAAGAGAAAAA
Organism: Monodelphis domestica; assembly: GCF_027887165.1. Classification (NCBI taxonomy): domain Eukaryota; kingdom Metazoa; phylum Chordata; class Mammalia; order Didelphimorphia; family Didelphidae; genus Monodelphis; species Monodelphis domestica. Next base: position 292,573,316 of record NC_077233.1, read on the forward strand.
GCAGGGGGCCTCACCCCAGCCTTTATTGTGGATTGAGAGGTGATCAATGAATAGGTGACATAGTACCTAGTTCTTAACTTTGGTTGCATAGACAATGACAAGATCAGAGGAGGCGGGGATTCTCCTGACATGAGCTTTTCAGAGGAACGAGGTTTGACAAGGTGAGGGCTAAGCCTTTGTGGCTCAGGCCCAGGAATTCTCTTGCCCTCAGAACTGCCGATACATCGATCATGAATGGATCTGATCAAGTATTTCATACATCAACCATACCCCCATGCCTGGTAGGTTATATATCCACCCCCTTTTTTTTTTTTTACAAAAATTAAATAAGAGGGAATCCTGTTACAATGAAATTGTAAACTTAATCAACAAACAGGAATACTAGTGAACTATCAGATAAAGAATCAAAAATGAATTCACAATCAAATTTCAAAATGAAGTATAACTTAGCAATACTGCTGTAAAAATGATAAGAATGATCTTCATTTCCATTTAGCAATGTCAAGCGTAACAATTTTCATCATCACAGATCACAAGTTATAATATCAAATAATAAGAAAATGATGTTCACTCCTTAGTGATCCTGAATTAAGGTGATAAAGTAATCATAGGACAGGTGCATGGACATATCATATTGCCCATGTATAGCCAGGATTATAAGAAGTTGTCACATCTTCAATAGTTAAAGAAAAAGACTTTCTCTCGAGATGAGAGGGAATCCTTGTCTTTCCCTTGTTCTGATTATGCGTAGTCTTTGGGATATATAATCCAAGATGCCTGCCACAGAGACATATGGTTGCAGGGTTGGTACCATGGCCTGTGAATGAGGGTGTCTGTAACCTGGTCGTGGTGGTTACAAAAAGGGACTTTTCCTTTGTGGGCTGGGACTCGAGAAGAAGGAGCAAGGAGTCTGAGAATATGGGTGAAGAATGACAGACAGAGACAAGTCAAAGTAATAGATAGGGCAGGCGTGATCCCCTCTGCTTTTTTCCTTGGTCAAAGAATTAAAATTAAAAAATTAAAAATTTTTTTTTAAATTTAAATTTTAAATTTAAATTTAAAATTTAAAAGAAAACATGAGAAGCTTGCAGACACCTGGAGGTAAGACATGTGGCCCAGAGAGGCCTTAGTAAAGAGACAGCAGTGAAGCTTTAAGATTGCTGGAACAAGAGAGGGAATCACGCCTTGACCCCAGGCTTTCTTGGGGATAGCCAGGATCAATGACCAGATAAGAAAGCATAGATAATTCAGATTGGATGGGGAGGTAATGATGACACCTTTTGGGTGTGTTGACCTCAACCCGCCCTTTTACCAAGGAATTGGAGTCCTCACCAAATGTCAATGCACCAAATGTTAATGAGTTTGCATGGCTAGGTCAAAAGTCCACCCACAAATGTCAGAGTTCCAACCTTGTGTCTGAAGACACAATATCCACATATCAGTTATATTTCTTAGATGTGAATATGCTTGGAATGCTACATATCCCCCCTTTTTGTGTTAAAAAAATAAGATGAAGGGTGAGTGAATTAAAAATACGAGAAAAATTTGACTCAAATTAAAAATATAAAAATCATGTAGCATCATCAAATGATACTTCAAGTGATTCAAAATAGACAACCAAAACTTATTGCAAAAAGTTTGGATGTAAAAAGTAAGTGTGATTGTCAAGAACAATGAAGATTTAACTCTCAACTTATTGATAATTTGATAATGATGAAAATGATCTTCATACATAACATACCAAATCATCTGAGCAAATGATCTTGGGAATATGATTCCAAAATTAAAACAAAATTTTAGACTCTCTTTTCACTGTTTATGTGGCATGTTTGAAGCTGAGCCAATATGTAATATCAGAATTTACATTCCCACTGATTTCTCATTCCTGATCTAAATTGACTAAAACTCTCCTTGTACAGGAGCATAATTTTTCCACCATTAAAAGCTTTGTAAAAACATGAATACAAGAATTATTGTGAAATTTTTAACAAATACCAACATTCCCAAACACATTACATTCTGATCTGCAGTCTAAATACCCAGGATGATGATAATGAAGTGACATTTCAAGTTTTGGCTGCATATTTCGTATATCATCCTCATTTAAATTTCTGCTTTTATCAATAAACCCATCAATATGATAGCCAAGCAGATCACATTACCAATATTTGGCAAATTCATTCCACCAAACCAATGTTTGGGTAAATAGAAGCTTAAGTTGTTTCTCATGGAGAAAGAATGTCTACAGTTTCTGGAACTTGTCGAATTTGGTGTAGCTTGTTCTTTCCTGGTTGTTAATGTATAATATTCCATGTGCTTTTTCTACAAGCTTATCCGTGCCTATTGTGTCCTATTTTCAATACCTACTCCAAAAAAGGAAAACTTAGATCATACTTTGCCCTTGCTCCATGTATGTGTGTGATAACTCGTTCCACCTAGGAGAGTCAATAACTGCGCGTCCACAGAAATTGTCCAACCTAGCGCACTCAGATGACCACTGAGGCTTTACTTTCAAATACCAGAACATCTTCCAGTATTTGGATGGGAAGCCAATAGACCCCGAATCCAGTGGCCGGCCTGAATTCTGGGACTATTGGTAGAGAGCAAGAAACCGTTCCCATAAAGATATTAGCCCAAAAGACAGGATTTCAGGACTAATGGTTAACAATGGTATTAACGCTCAAGTACACCCACGGTGGTTGGCATGTCACGTCCACCTAGTTATTGGCAGGAACATCATCTTTGCATGGTTGTCAATGATCTTTTTCAATAACTTAGGTTCCTGATGAAAGGTTTCAGAGTGCATTTTGGCTGATCTCTCATACCTTTTTTCCAGAGTCACATCAGGATCATCTGTCCATTAAACCTGCCTGTGTAGCATTTTCTGCCTGGCACCTCCCTTTTTGTTGTCCGAGGTATCAGATCTATGCTATGAGTGAAAGTTTTCGATCTCCTCCTCTTTGGAGAGTCATCCCAATGTCTATACCCTCGGGGATAGCAGCATTTCTTACAATACTAGTAGTGGTTTTACAATGTATCCTTTTGACAGTATCATAGACATACAAAATGAAAGGTATACATTCACGTCTAAACAAGTGTAGCTATTTTGTTTTGATTCCATAAGAAAGACCTCGGAGTGTGGGATTTATCTGATGTCTTAGACAGACACAAGTGTGGTTTAGTCCTTCTGAGTTAGCATCCTTGCTCTTGGTTTGGGTACACTATATCAATGGATGTCAGCCGGACCAGTGTCCCACAGTAGCCTAATAGCTAATGTCACTGATAGTGTCACGTCAGTCTTGTGGAGTGATCTTAGTCACCGGTGAAGTGTCCTTCCAGTGTGCCTGGAGAGTGGCTGGCGTGTAGTTAGCTGATGTCAACAGCGTTGGTCTGCTTCTCTTCCTGGTCTTGTGTTGGCTGGCATGATGTGCTTTGTGGGTGACCAGATGTTTCCACTCTCTGTCAACATACAGACAAGACCTCGACCCAACGTTATCATCCCCTTGGGTCCCTCACAGTCTTAATTTCTTGGTAATATTCAACCCAATTCAGATATATCCTACAATGTAATCTTTCGCAGGACCTTCAAACTGTTATTGCAAAGTTTTAACTGATGTTCGTTTTAGAGTGTGGAAGAGGTAGATGGTTAGTGATACCGTTTCCACCCTTCTTTCTTATGAAAGTTGAAATGCTACAGCTGAACCAAATTGACTTTTCGATAAGTCTGATACGAAGAAAGACATGCTGTTGTTTGCCAATATAATGTACCCTTGAAGACAATGATTACATATACATTTTGGACGATTGTAACAAATCGTACTGCAATTGGACAGTATTTATGGTACAGTCATAACCTTCCCAATTGTACCACTTGATATTTGATCCTATTTGGGTAACGTGGAACAATTCCACAAAAGTAATTTTCAGTTCCTTGTTATGCCAATACCATTTGGAATTTTCAGGTATGTGATAACGTTTGATCTTATAACCAATACCCATCAATCTGTAGTCCAGAATTTCTGTCAGGGACTTCACGATATTCTTCTGGAGGCAAATTGTGTTTCATACAATGACATGTGCGTGGATAGTGTGTTAGACCTGCCTATAGGGCAGCGATGATCTTTCCAGCTCATCGGCTGTTTTTTGCATGTGTCCTGTGCCAGACACCTCTGCAGTCTGTCCTTTTTCTGGTGAGATTTTCTTGCCATCAGATAGCTTGCATATAAGCCATGAGCTATCCAATTCAGCCCATTTATTGCTATGAAAAGCACTGCTATCCCAAGATGTTTGGAATAGACAACCGTGCACAATCATTCCTAAGTTCTGTAATGGCTTTGCTCACTTCTTCATTTGAGCTTAATGCCATCAACCAGGAGAGTAAGCATGTCCCATCCCCTTTCACCCTGGGACTCCTTTGGGCATTGTAGGTCAATACCAAATAGGTTTTTGTTTTTTGTTTTCCCTCCACCGAACCTGGGCTTTTTGTAAGGGATAGATGTGAGGCAAGGCCAGTCCCAGGTCGGAGGTGTGGGGGTGGGGACTGTGCCCTTTCCCCTTGTTGCTGGTGGTGTATCCCTTAATGTGTGTTTGGAGCGGGAACCCCAATTGCAGAGTGTGGCAAAAGCAAGGGCTCCAGCTGAAGGGAGGGGTGGAGGAAGGAGGTGTGTGGAAGAGCTGCGCAGGCCCAGAGTAAAAGGCAGGCCAGGAGGCTTGGAGGCAGGCGCAGTAGGGGCAGGCAGGTGGCACGTGGCGGAGGGGGAGGGGAGCGGAAAGTTCCCGCCTTTTCTGTCAGAGCCTCCCTGTGTCGCTGTGCCTAGCATTAAGGTCCGCCAAGGCAAAAGACAGGAAGTTGCCTGTGGACTGTGTGAGGTAGGGGAGCAGCACTTGGGCCGAAGTTGGTCACATGAGGCACCTCTGCCGAGGGGAGGAGGCTTTGGGGGTGGCTGCCGCCGCGGAGCCCGCCTCCTGCCTCTTCCTCTGGGTTCTTCAGTAGTCCCCCCTGCTGCCTGTACTGGTCAGCTCCATAGGCAGGCCTACCCCTGAAAGCTGCCCCTCCCTCTCAATTGCCCGCCTCCCACACTGCCCCTCCTCTCCCTGGGGGACACCCACCAGAAAGTCCCCTCCTTCAGTAGCCCCACTCCCAGGTCCACAACTTCCTCAGGTGCTCAGCTCCCCCTCCCCCACCCCCTTCGCCTCTTGGTCTCCCTCTTGAGGCCACATATTGGTATTGCATCCGAGGAGGGGTTTTTTTTTTTTTAATGGTTTTGAAATAAGCTTTTAGAGCTCTGTGCAAGTTGGACCCCAAGCCTCGTACACATCCTGACGTCTCAGGCATAAATATGAGTGGACCTTGGCCGTGAGTGGCCCGCTTTGCCTTAGAGCAGTCACACACCTGCCTTCCACCCTGTGCTCTCAGTATTCTCCTTCCATAGCGGATGCAGAAATGATTAAGGAAGTTCTTTCTGCTCTCCCGCTGCCTGAAGCCCTGGCTCTAGTTCACTGCTGTGCCCATAGAGGTGGCACTGACCCTGTCTCCAGGGGACATGACTGAGCAGATGCTGCTGCCAAGCTAGCAGCCATAGGAGGGCCTGAACTACTTTGAACATGAACAACCACTGATGACTTAAATGGATCACTTTCCTATAATGAAAAGGAAGTGGAGAAATGGAAAGGAAAATTCAAAGCAAAACCAATTCATGGAGTGTGGGTGTCATCTGAAGGAAAACCCCTGCTCCCTAGAAGTTTCCATCACCAAATTTACCAATCTGTTCATCCTAATGGCCACTTTGGTACCCCGGGCATGGTGGACTCTGTTAAGAGAGTCTGGCTGGCCCCTGGTATAACTACCAGAGCCCCTAAAGTGTGTTCAGCCTGCTCTTCCTGCCAGTCAGATCACCAACATGCCTTTGGTGGAAAAGTCTTTGGTGGGCGTCCTCTGGCTTACACACCTTGTGAGCGTTCTTTGTAAGGGAAGTGTCTCCTTTGGAGTGGTGTCGATGGAGGATCTGGAGGGATAGAGGAGGCAAAGGCAAGTCCTGTGTGACCCTGGAGGCATGACCGTCCCCTGCAAGCATGCCCATTCCTGCAGCCATGCATCCCTCCTCACCTCAAAAGGGGGGAAGTGTCGTTCCTGGCAACATAGGGTGGACCTTGTCCTTGCAGGGATGAGACAGCTGTCCCTTTTACCGGCACGTTCACTATTCTCCTTGGTCCTCACCATGTCCTGGCTAGGTCTGTGAAAGGAGTGAAGCAGGTACAGAAGGTACGAGATGCTGCTGCCTCGCTGGCTGGCTGACTGCGTGGTGGCATCAGTGCCTGCCTAGATAGAGAGATGGCTGGAACCTATAGGGTAGCCTGGTCACTCTTGGGCTCCACTTGTACCTTGTGTTCTTGGCTCTCCCTCAGAATGTGATGCCACAGAGCGGTCAGCTGTAGCACAAAGAGCAGCAGCAGCAGCAGCAGTGGTAAGGCAGCTCTTCTGTTCCGTGTCTAGGACTCCTGCCTTTTGGGTTGAAGGTATAATGACCGATTCTGGCTCAGAATCCATGGAGGACACATACACACACACATACACACACACACACACACACACACACACACACATGGTAATGCAATACACAAGAGGTACTTTATTGAGCAAAATATAGCTTGGTGCCGAGGACCTAAAGTGCTGTCTCCAAGGCTTTGATTTGCAGGCTTTTTATACACTTTAAGTTAGGGGGAGTAGGGAGGAATTCCTGGGGTGCGGGGAGTGAACAGGAACTCCTGGGGCTGGGATCCTGAAACCCAAGTGCCCAAAGGGAAGACACAGCAATCTTAGTCTTTGGTACCCATATGTTTCTCGTATGGTCATGGTGACCGAGGTTAGGTCAGTGAATCGTGAGATGATATATCTTTGTGAAAGCTGGGATAAGAGTCCGACCCACGGCTGCTACATAATGTATTTCCTTAGTGGGTTTGTGCTCGAGAAGGAGAAAGGAGTCGGAGAAAATGGGTGATAAATCAAGAGACACAGAGAAGTGAATTGAAATGGGAGCGGCGATGGCCCCTGATACTATTTTCCTTAGAAAAATAATAAAAGGAAAATCTGAGACATAAGAGACCAAGCGGAGGTAAGAATTCTGAGATAGAAGGACGTGGCCAATAGTGGCGCTAGGACAGATAAAGAGAGACAGCAGGGAGAACTCCAAGGTTGCAGGAAACAAGAGAAAAAGCAGTGGGCCTCACCCCAGCCTTTATTGTGGTCTGTGAGGTGATCAATGAATATGTGACATAGTACATAGTTCTTAACTTTGGTTGCATAGACAATGACAAGATCAGAGGAGGCGGGGATTCTCCTGACATGAGCTTTTCAGAGGAACGAGGTTTGACAAGGTGAGGGCTAAGCCTTTGTGGCTCAGGCTCAGGAAATCTCTTGCCCTTAGAAGTGCAGATACATTGATCATGAATGGATCTGATCAAGTACTTAATACATCAACCATACCCCCATGCCTGGTAGGTTATATATTCCCCCCTTTTTTTTACAGAAATAAAATAAGAGGGTATCCAATGAAATTGTAAACTTAATCAACAAACAGCAATACTAGTGAGCGTAGTCAGATAAAGAATCAAAAACGAATTCGCAATCAAATATCAAAATGAAGTGTAACTTAGCAATACTGCTGTAAAAATGATAAGAATGATCTTCATTTCCATTTAGCAAAGTCAAGCGTAACAATTTTCATCATCCAAGATCACAAGTTATCATATAAAATAATAAGAAAATGATGTTCACTCCTTAGTGATCCTGAATTAAGGTGATAAAGTAATCATAGGACAGGTGCATGGACATATCCTATTACCCACGTATAGCCAGGATTACAAGAAGTTTTCAGATCTTCAGTAGTTAAAGAAAAAGACTTCCTCTCGAGATGAGAGGGAATCCTTGTCTTTCCCTTGTTCTGATTGTGCATAGTCTTCAGGATATATAAGCCAAGATGCCTGCCACAAAGACATATGGTTCCAAGGTTGGTACCAGGGCGACCTGTGAATGAGGGTGTCTGTAACCTGGTAGTGGTGGTTACAAAAAGGGATTTTTCCTTTGTGGGCTGGGACTCGAGAAGAAGGAGCAGGGAGTCTGAGAATATGGGTGAAGAATGACAGACAGAGACAAGTCAAAGTAATAGATAGGGCAGGCGGGATCCCCTATGGTATTTTCCTTGGTCAAAGAATTAAAGGAAAATATGAGAAGCTTGCAGACATGTGGAAGTACGGATTCCAAGATAGAAAGCAGGTGGCCCAGAGAGGCCTTAGTAAAGAGACAGTAGTGAAGCTTTAAGATTGCTGAAACAAGAGAGGGAATCACGCCTTTACCCCAGGCTTTCATGGGAATAGCCTTTCATGGGAATGACCAGGTAACAAAGCATAGATAATTCAGATTGGATGGGAAGGTAATGATGACACCTTTTGGGTGTGTTGACCTCAACTGGCCCTTTTACCAAGGAATTCGAATCTCACCAAATGTTAATGAGTTTGCATGGCTAGGTCAAGGGTCCACCCACAAATGTCAGAGTTCAAACCTTGTGTCTGAAGACACAATATCCATACATCAATTATATTTCGTAGATGTGAATATGCTTGGAATGATATATATCCCCCCTTTTTGTGTTAAAAAAATAAGATGATCAAGTAGGATTCATACCAGGGATGCAGGGCTGGTTCAACATTAAAAAAATAAGATGAAGGGCGAGTGATATAAAAATATGAAAAAATTGTGACTCAAAAATATGAAAATCATGTAGCATCATCAAATGATACTTCACGTGATTCAAAATAGACACCCAAAACATATTGCAAAAACTTGGGATGTAAAAAGTAAGTGTGATTGTCAACAACAATGAAGATTTTACTCTCAACTTATTAATAATTTGATAATGATGAAAATGATCTTCATACTTAGTAATGAAAATAAAAGATAAACGTCTCATAATAGGTTAAAAATAATGATAAAAAAGTAATAAGTAAATAATCTTACTTCAAAATGCATGAAAAGAAAAACAACATAGGATAATCAAAATATTCAGAGAAAATAAAGTAAAAGAGCATCAAATCCCAATTGCTCAATTGAAATAAGAATGGATAAAGATACTCTTAAAAATACTTTCTCTCTTCCCCCCCTTTTTTTGAATTGCATACCAAATAGATTAGCATGTTTTACATTTTTCAAACATTATTGCAAACATCAATTCAAGTATCAATATTCCCATGAACATTACATTTTGATTTATTGTTGAAAGAACAAGAATGAAGCTAATGAAGTGACATGGCAACTTTTGGGTGCACATTTCTTATATAAGCCTTATGGGTATGTCCAAAAATAAACTTTCTGATTCATATATCAGGATCAGAGCGTTAGTAGTACTTACAATGTACTTGTAGTATTTCAAAGAAAATATATGGGAAAAATAATCTGAGAAAATCATCATGGAAAATGACCATGAAATGAATGCAAAATTTTAAACTAATGGTTCACCTTTCATGTGGCAAACTGTAGCTGAGCCAATGTGTCATGTCAGAATTGATATTCAAAAATGATTTCCATTTCTCTACTCGATGTTGACCAAGATTGATCTTGTAACACTTTTACACAACTATAAGTGCAACAATTAGTGCAAATTCTTAACAAGTACCAATATTCCCATAAACATTTCACTCTAATTTGTTGTTTAAATAACAGGAATGAAGATAATGAAGTGCCATGGCAACTTCTGGCTGCATATTTCTTATATCAGCCTTACTGAAATCTCTACTTCTGTATAAAAGAACCATTCAATATAACCAAGAATATAACATTGGCAATGTTTGAAAAATTCAGTCTACCAAACCAGTGTTTGGGTTCATTAGAAGCTTTTGCTTTTCACGTAGAAGCAATTTCTACCGCTTCTTGCTCACATAGAATTTGATGTAACTTCTTAATTTCTTGTAAATGTAAAACATCCAATCTGCTCTTTCTACAAGCTTATCAGTGCCAATTCCCTCCCCCCCAATCTTTAAATATACACTCCAAAGGGGAAACTTAGTGTATACTTTGCCTCTGTCCCATGGAGGTGTAGAATAGCCTATTCCACAGAGCTGAGTCAACAACTGTGAGTCCACAGTGGCTGTCCAACCTTGAGCACTCAGTTTACCACTTAGGATAGACTTCCCACAGGCCATAACGTCTTCCAGTATTAGAAGGGGAAAATGATAGACCCCAAATCCAGAGGCCTGCCTGAACCTCTGGGGCTGTTGGGAGCCAGCATGAAAGAGTTCCCATAAAGACATCACCCCAAAAGATGGGGGTTTTTAGGAGTAAGGTCCAAAAAGGGTATTAACGTCGAACCACACCAATGGCGGTTGGCACATAATATCTATATAGGTATTGTCAGGAACATCATCTATACAAAGATGTAGATGACAGTTTTCAATAACTTAGGTTCCTACATAAAAATGTCAAAGTACATTCTGCCTGACATTTCATCCTTTATTTTGTAAGAGTTAGATCAGGACCATCTGTCCATCCTAAATCCCTGGGCAGCGTCTCCTGCTTTAAACATAATTTTTTTTGTTGTCAGGGTTACTAGGTCTATGCTGTGGATGAAAAATTCTATCTCCTTCTTCTAAGAGAGTCATACCAATGTCTATACCCTTGTATAATAGTAGCATTTCTTACAATACAAATAGGAATCTTACAATACTTACAAAATAAATTCCTTTTGACAGTATATAGCATCGACATATAAAATGAAAGGCATACAGTAGTGTCTGAACAACTGTGGCTATTCTTTTTTGATCCCATGGTCAAGTCTTTGGAGTGTGGGATCTTTGTGGTGGTATCTATACCAAATAGATGAGCATCTTTTACATTTTTCAAACATTTGTGCAAACATCAATTCAAGTATCAACATTCCCATGAACATTACATTTTGATTTGTTGTTGAAACAACAAGAATGAAGCTAATGAAGTGACATGGCAAGTTTTGGCTGCACATTTCTTATATAAGCCTTATGGGTATGTCCAAAAATGAAATTTCTGATTCATATGTCAGGATCAGAGCATTAGTCGTACTTACAATGTACTTGTAGTATTTCAAAGAAAATATATGGGAAAAATAATCTGAGAAAATGATCACGGAAAATGACCATGAAATGAATGCAAAATTTTAAACTAATGGTTCACCATTCATGTGACATAGCTGTAGCTGAGCCAATGTGTCATGTCAGAATTGACATTCAAACATGATTTCTATTTCCCTAATCGATGTTGACCACGATTGACCCTGTAAAACTTTTGCCCAACTATAAATGCAACAATAAGTGCAAATTCTTAACAAGTACCGATATTCCCATAAACATTACGTTCTGCTTTGTTGCATTAATATGCCTCATATAAAGTTTCTGAACTTCATTCATGATTTTTAAACAATTTCTGCTCATTTCCATCCTTGCTGACCTTATGCCGTGTTTAAAAATAACAGTTCCTACAGATTTAAAATTTGAATGTATTAGAAATTTCTCTAAAGCATATACCAATTCATGCTGGTCATTTAAACACTTGCACTTAGTATTAACTTTCCTTTTGACCAATTCCAGTCCTTGGGATAAAACCTTATAACCTAATTCAGGCTATGGGCAGGAAACCTGGACTTCTAGAGAAAGATAAGACCTTCATCCCTGAAGGCTTCTTTTCTTATGCAGCCTGCCCCCATCACCACAGATCTCTGCAAGCCAAAACAGCATTAAGGAGGCTACAGATAGCCCCCTGCAAACAGGAAGCAGGATTTCTAGCTTGTGCTATAGCATGCAAAACTATTGGAAGCTCTCACCATTATAGAGCTGATTAAGACCCTTCATCAGCAAAATTTTTACACCGGATGATTGGAAATTAAGAAAAGTATTACCTGCTGTTAAGAGCAAATGGATTGTTATTAAAATGCTACATTAAACAAGGAGGATTGACTTATCTCTCAGTCTTTTGCCCTTCCCTTCACTTATGATACTAACAATATACTTAACTCACTTCCTTTAACCGACTTATGTATCCTTGCTATCTTTCCCCTGCCTGTTGCTGCAGAAACTGACAGAAATATTCCATGTCAACCTCTGCTTCCACCCATGCTTAATGTAGTATTATGATCATTTTAAATTTATAGAAATAAGCAGGTAGAAAGGCTTCCACCAAAACTCTCCACCAGTTTAGCATATCTAAAAGAAACAAGCTTTTTAAAACACAGCCAGAGAATGCAGGAGGACTATTGTTTAAACATAAATGTATAAACCTGATATGTCTTTCAAACAGATCTTTGCTAAGACATGGTATTACCATGAAGCAAAGTTTAAAAATTAAATTGTCTTAATTGGGATTAGACATGGCAAATTTATATAGGAATGTCTGATTATATTTCTTGATAGGAAAAGTTTCACGGTTAAAAATCTTTATCTGGATTTTGTCACATGCTACAAGAGATATTTTATCTGTAATCATATTTTAAAATGAATTATAGTATAATTGTAGGTTAAATACCAAGATATAAACACTATTTTTCCAAGTGTTTTAGAGGTAAATCCACATGGACTCTTGCAACCATGTGACTCACTGCCACAAGTATTTGGATCTGGAAAGGAAATTTCATCCAGCAGTTTGATCAATTGATCCTGCCATATAGAGGGCAATACTCCTACACCTCAGGTTACAAGTTTTTATGACAAGTATTGAATACTATCAAAAGCAAAATTAACAACCAGTGCCATTTTTTAACTGCCTAGCATCAATTGGCATATTCTTTAGAGAAATTTCTAATAGATTCAAATTTTAAATAAGTTGGTATCATTACATTTTCAAACTGGACATAAGGTCAGCAAGGATAAAACCTAGCAGCCAATATTTAAAAACCTGAATGAAGTTCAAAATTGTATGTAAGCCACATTATTGCAACTTTAGCCAAAAGGCAAATTATTTAGAATCATTCAATCTCAAAAGAATATAGCATCAATTCTAAATATGAGACACATTCTCAACATTGCAAGGCATCAAAGTAAAAATAGTGCTGGGAGGATTCAAATTGTTAATCAGCAGTAAATTATGAAGGTTAAGAATTAATTTGTTAACCAGCAACAGTGCCTTATTTGTGGTTTAGAATCGGCGACACTACCACTTATTCAAATTGCATATATCGATCCTGAGCATGATTGCAGTCTAAAAGCAATTACTAGTATACAAGCTCAAATATTACTTGCGCAACGTGGTCCATTTTGGCAACAGAATTTTGTAAAACTCATAGGTAAAATTGATAATTCCATTCATATTATCAAAATCTTTTCAGTCATGAATTTAAATTGGATAGATTAAAAATAATAACATCACGGCAATTGCTGTGCTTCCATTTACTGCATCTATTTAGGGTACGGCAGCTATTGATGCATGCACAGTATAAGTTTATACAAAAGCAAAAGTTACATGCAGGTAGGGATGAGACAGCTGTCCCTTTTACCAGCATGTTCACTATTCTCCTTGGTCCTCACCATGTCCTGGCTAGGTCTGTGAAAGGAGTGAAGCAGGTAGAGAAGGCACTAGACGCTGCTGCCTGGCTGGCTGGCTGACTGCGTGCTGGCATCAGTGCCTGCCTAGATAGAGAGATGGCTGGAACCTATAGGGTAGCCTGGCCACTCTTGGGCTCCACTTGTACCTTGTGTTCTTGGCTCTCCCTCAGAATGGGATGCCACAGAGCGGCCAGCTTTAGCAGAAAGAGCAGCAGCAGCAGCAGCAGGAGTGCTATGGCAGCAATTCTGTTCCATGTCTAGGACTCCTGCCTTTTGGGTTGAAGGTTTAATGTCCAGTTCTGGCTCTGATTTCATGGAGGAGACACACACACACACACACACACACACACACACATGGTAATGCAACACACAAGAGGTACTTTATTGAGCAAACTATAGCTTGGGGCTGAGCACCAAAAGTGCTGGCCCCGAGGCTGCGATTTGCAGGCTTTTTATACACTTTTAGGGTAGCGGGAAGTAGAGAGGAATTCCTGGAGTTGGGGGGGGGGATGAACGGGTACTCCTGGGGCTGGGGTCCTGAAACCCAGGTGCTAAAAGGAAAGTCGCGTGAATCTTAGTCTTCAGTACCCAGATTTTTCACGTATGGTCATGGTGACCGAGGTTAGGTCAGTGAATCCTGAGATGATATATCTTTGTGAAAGCTGGGATAAGAATCCGACCTGCGGCTGCTACATAATGTATTTCCTTAGTCTGTTTCGGCTCGAGAAGGAGAAAGGAGTCAGAGAAAATGGGTGATAAATCAAGAGACAGAGAGAAGTGAATTGAAATGGGAGCGGAGATGGCCCCTGATACTATTTTCCTTAGAAAAATCATGAAAGGAAAATCTGAGACATAAGAGACCAAGCGGAAGTAAGAATTCCGAGATAGAAAGTGCCAAGAGTGGCACTTGGACAGATAAAGAGAGACAGCAGGGAGAACTCCAAGGTTGCAGGAAACAAGAGAAAAAGCAGTGCGCCTCACCCCAGCCTTTATTGTGGATTGTGAGGTGATGTGACATAGCACTTAGTTCTTAACTTTGTTTGGATAGACAATGACAAGGTCGGAGGAGGCGGGGATTCTCCTGACATGAGCTTTTCAGAGGAATGAGGTTTGATAAGGTGAGGGCTAAGCTTTTGTGACTCAGGCTCAGGAATTCTCTTGCCCTTAGAACTGCCGATACATTGATCATGAATGGATCTGATCAAGTACTTAATACATCAACCATACCCCCATGCCTGGTAGGTTATATTTCCCCCCCCCCCTTTTTTTACAGGAATAAAATAAGAGGGTATCCTGTTACAATGAAATTGTAAACTTAATCAACAAACAGCAATACCAGTGAGTGTAGTCAGATAAAGAATCAAAAATGAATTCGCAATCAAATATCAAAATGAAGTTTAACTTAGCAATACTGCTGTAAAAATGATAAGAATGATCTTCATTTCCATTTAGCAAACTCAAGCATAACAATTTTCATCATCCAAGATCACAAGTAATCATATAAAATAAGAAGAAAATGATCTTCACTCCTTAGTGATTCTGAATTAATGTAATAGTCATCATAAGACAGGTGCATGGACATATCATATTACCCACGTATAGCCAGGATTACAAGAAGTTTTCAGATCTTCAATAGTTAAAGAAAAAGACTTTCTCTCGAGATGAGAGGGAATCCTTGTCTTTCCCTTGTTCTGATTGTGCATAGTCTTCGGGATATATAAGCCAAGATGCCTGCCACATAGACATATGGTTGCAGGGTTGGTACCAGGGCGACCTGTGAATGAGGGTGTCTGTAACCTGGTAGTGGTGGTTACAAAAAGGGATTTTTCCTTTGTGGGTTGGGTCCCGAGAAGAAGGAGCAGGGAGTCTGAGAATATGGGTGAAGAATGACAGACAGAGACAAGTCAAAGTAATAGGGCAGACGGGATCCCCTATGGTATTTTCCTTGGTCAAAGAATTAAAGGAAAATATGCGAAGCTTGCAGACACGTGGAAGTGAGGATTCCGTGATAGAAAGCATGTGGCCAAGAGAGGCCAGTAAGGGGATAGTAGTGAAGCTTTAAGATTGCTGGAACAAGAGAGGGAATCACGCCTTTACCCCAGGCTTTCTTGGGGATAGCCAGGATCAATGACCAGGTAACAAAGTATAGATAATTCAGATTGGATGGGAATGTAATGATGACACCTTTTGGGTGTGTTGACCTCAACAGGCCCTTTTACCGAGGAATTCGAGTCCGCACCAAATGTTAATGAGTTTGTATATGTCAGAGTTCAAACCTTGTGTCTGATGACACAATATTCATACATCAATTATATTTCTTAGATGTGAATATGCTTGGAATGCTACATATCCCCCCTTTTTGTGTTAAAAAAATAAGATGAAGGGCGAGTGATATAAAAATACGAGAAAAATTTGACTCAAATTAAAAATATGAAAATCATGTAGCATCATCAAATGATACTTCAAGTGATTCAAAATAGACACCCAAATCATATTGCAAAAACTTGGGATGTAAAAAGTAAGTGTGATTGTCAACAACAATGAAGATTTTACTCTCAACTTATGAATAATTTTAGAATGATAAAAATGATCTTCATTCTTAGTAATCAAAATCAAAGATGAAAGTCTAATAATAGCTTAAAAATAATGAGAAAAAGTAATAAGAAAATAATCGTACTTCAAGATGCATGAAAAGAAAAACAACATAGGATACTCAAAATATTCAGAGAAAATAAAGTAAAAGAGCATCAAATCCCAATTGCTCAATTGAAATAAGAATGGATAAAGATACTCTTAAAAATACTTTCTCTCTTTCTCCCCCCCTTTTTTTGAATAGCATACCAAATAGATGAGCATCTTTTACATTTTTCAAACATTAGTGCAAACATCAATTCAAGTATCAACATTCAGATGAACATTACATTTTGATTTGTTGTTGAAACAACAAGAATGAAGCTAATGAAGTGACATGGCAACTTTTGGCTGCACATTTCTTATATAAGCCTTATGGGTATGTCCAAAAATAAAATTTCTGATTCATATATCAGGATCAGAGCATTAGTAGTAATTACAATGTACTTGTAGTATTTCAAAGAAAATATATTGGAAAAATAATCTGAGAAAATGATCATTGAAAATGACCATGAAATGAATGTAAAATTTCAAACTAATGGCTCACCTTTCATGTGGCATAGCTGTAGCTGAGCCAATGTGTCATATCAGAATTGACATTCAAAAATGATTTCTATTTCTCTAATCGATGTTGACCACGATTGACCCTGTAAAACTTTTGCTCAACTATAAATGCAACAATTAGTGCAAATTCTTAACAAGTACCGATATTCCCATAAAAATTACATTCTGATTTGTTGTTTAGATAACAAGAATGAAGATAATGAAGTGCCATGGCAACTTCTGGCTGCATATTTCTTATATCAGCCTTATTGAAATCTCTACTTCTGTATAAAAGAACCATTCAATATAACCAAGAATATAACATTGGCAATGTTCGAAAAATTGGGTCTTGTGTTGCCTGGCATTATGTGCTTTGTGGGTGACCAGATGTTTCCACTCTCTGTCAACATACAGACAAGACCTCGACCCAACGTTATCATCCCCTTGGGTCCCTTACAATCTTAATTTCTTGGTAATATTCAACCCAATTCAGATATATCCTACAATGTAATCTTTAGCAGGACATTCAAACTGTTATTGCAAAGTTTTAACTGATGTTCGTTTTAGAGTGTGGAAGAGATAGATGGTTAGTGATACCGTTTCCACCCTTCTTTCTTATGAAAGTTGAAATGCTACAGCTGAACCAAATTGACTTTTCGATAAGTCTAATACGAAGAAAGACATGCTGTTGTTTGCCAATATAATGTACCCTTGAAGACAATGATCACATATACATTTTGGACGATTGTAACAAATCGTACTGCAATTGGTCAGTATTTATGGTACAGTCATAACCTTCCCAATTGTACCATTTGATATTTGATCATATTTGGGTAACGTGGAACAATTCCACAAAAATAATTTTAAGTTACCTGTTATGCCAATACCATTTGGAATTTTCAGGTATGTGATAACGTTTAATCTTATAACAAATACCCATAAATCTGTAGCACAGACTATCTGTCAGGGACTTAACGATATTCTTCTGTAGGCAAATTGTTTTTCATAGAATGACATGTGCGTGGATAGTGTGTTAGACCTGCCTATGGGGCAGTGATGATCTTTCCAGCTCATTTGCAGTTTTTCCAGGTGTCCTGTGCCCGACACCTCTGCAGTCTGAACTTTTTCTGGTCAGATTTTCTTGCCATCGGATGCTTTTGGTCATCCTCCGTTGACTTCTTGTATCTGAGGAAATAAACAGAAAGTCTGGACCCCAAATGAAAGTCTCATTGGGTCTAATAAAGTTAGAAAGTAACTGACCATAAATACCTTCAGTTTTTGAACCTTGGGGCTTATCCAATCCTTTGAGCTCTTTTTGTCATAGCTTGCATATAAGCCATGAGCTATCCAATTCAGCCCATTTATTGCTATGAAAAGCACTGCTATCCCAAGATGTTTGGAATAGACAACCGTGCACAATTATTCCTAAGTTCTGTAATGGCTTTGCTCACTTCTTCATTTGAGCTTAATGCCATAAACCAGGAGAGTAACTATCTCCCTTCACCTTTCAGTGTTCAACTTTTTATCTCAGGAGCATCTTGGAATGCACCCTTTGTTCCAAAATGTGTGTAGTGGAGATTTTTAGAGGTGAACATAATCCACAACATTTTGCACTGGCTTTGAAACGTTTTACTCTTGACTTTGCAAGACCGCATACATAGATGCTTAATCTTTGCTTTTCCACACCAATAACGATGAAAAATCATACCATAAATCACGTATGATTTTACCAACGTGTGCTGTGATCTTAAGCATTTTCCTATTTGCACACAATTTTTTGCTCTATGCAAAAATTTATCTTATGCAATCATTAACATTATAGTACTGTCTTATGTTGTAAAAGTGTGCGCAGCTTTATCAGGCAGAGGCATCGGTGTTATAGTTAACCTATAATAGTTAAATTCATAACTAAAAAGATTTCAATACTGTGACTAGAGTTACTAGTTTCATTCATAAACTTTTATAAAATTTCACTGTAAAAATAGGTCACATTGTGCAGGTAGCATTTGGATTTGCATTATTATCATAGGTTTTAAATTAATATTATGATCAGCTTCAATATCTGTAGTTTGAGTGAGTGGCACTAGTGCCCATTTAAATCACCAATAAATCATGGTACTGGCTAACAAATTGCTCAATAACCTTGATAACTAACTCCTGGTTGGTTAACAGATTGACTCCTCCCAACCGTGTGTCCACTCTGCTGAGAGTGTCTGATTTTTATGATTGAAGCTCTCCTAATTATCAATAATTTGCTTTCTGGATGAAGTCGCATTAACAGGCCTCCTAAAAAGTTTCTGAACTGCATCCAGGTTGTTGAAATAATCTCAGCCAATTTTTTATTTTTGCTGCTCTTGTGTCCCGCTTCAGAAATGTTTTAGAATCCCACATATTTAGAATTTGAATGTATTAGAAACTTCTTTAAAGCATATTCCAGTCTAAGCTAGGCTTTTCCTAGTATTAAATTGCCTAATTGGGAGGGAGTTGTCTGTCAAGAGCAGCAGCAGCAGCAGCTGAGTAGCTCCTCTGGGGACCTACCAAAGTCTCCCCTTTGGGGACCACTTTGGGGATTGCGGGCCATGTGAGTTGCGGGGTTTTTCTTTGTTTTTGGCGAAGCTTCTTTAGACAGGTCTCCCCCCATCTGAAGGCGAAGGGGAACGCTGGGACTCCTTTGGGCATTGTAGGTCAATACCAAAGAGGTTTTTGTTGTTTTTTATTTGCCTCAGGCGAACCTGGGCTTTTTTTAATGGATAGATATGAGGCAAGGCCAGTCCCTGTTAGGAGGTGTGGGGGGGGGCTGAGCCCTTTCCCCTGGCTGCTGGTGGTGTATCCCTTAATGTGCCTTTGGAGCCCGAAGCCCAATTGCAGAGAGTGGCAAAGGCAAGTGGTCCAGCTGAAGGGTGGGGATGGAGGAAGGAGGTCTGTGGACGAGCTAGGCAGGCGCAGATTGAAAGGCAGGTCAGGGGGCTTGGAGCGCAGGCGCAGGCACAGGCAGGCAGAGGGGGAGGGGAGCGGAAAGTTCCCGCCTTTTCTGTCAGAGCCTCCCTGTGTCACTGTGGCTAGCATTCAGCTGGGCCACTGCAAAGGACGGGAAGTTGCCTGTGGACTGTGTGAGGTAGGGGAGCAGCACTTGGGCCGAAGTTGGTCACATCAGGCACCCCTGCGGAGGGGAGGAGGCTTTGGGGGTGGCTGCCGCCGGGGAGCCCGCCTCCTGCCTCTTCCTCTGGGCTCTTCAGTAGTCCCGCCTGCTGCCTGTACTGGTCAGCTCCATAGGCAGGCCTACCCCTGAAAGCTGCCCCTCCCTCTCAATTGCCCGCCTCCCACACTGCCCCTCCTCTCCCTGGGGGACACCCACCAGAAAGTCCCCTCCTTCAGTAGCCCCACTCCCAGGTCCCCAACTTCCTCAGGTGCTCAGCTCCCCCTCCCCCACCCCCTTCGCCTCTTGGTCTCCCTCTTGAGGCCACGTATTGGTACTGCATCCCAGGACGGGTTTTATTTGTAATGGGTTTGAAATAAGCTTTTACAGCTATGTGCAAGTCTCCTCTTGGACCCCAAGCCTCGTACACATCCTCACGTCTCAGGCATAAATATGAGTGGACCTTGGCCGTGAGTGGCCCACTTTGCCTTAGAGCAGTCACACACCTGCCTTCCACCCTGTGCTCTCAGTATTCTCCTTCCATAGCGGATGCAGAAATGATTAAGGAAGTTCTTTCTGCTCTCCCGCTGCCTGAAGCCCTGGCTCTAGTTCACTGCTGTGCCCATAGAGGTGGCACTGACCCTGTCTCCAGGGGACATGACTGAGCAGATGCTGCTGCCAAGCTAGCAGCCATAGGAGGGCCTGAACTACTTTGAACATGAACAACCACTGATGACTTAAATTGATCACTTTCCTATAGTGAAAAGGAAGTGGAGGAATGGAGAGGAAAATTCAAAGCAAAACCAATTCATGGAGTGTGGGTGTCATCTGAAGGAAAACCCCTGCTCCCTAGAAGTTTCCATCACCAAATTTGCCCATGTGTTCATCATAAGGGCCACTTTGGTACCTCGGGCATGGTGGACTCTGTTAAGAGAGTCTGGCTGGCCCCTGGTATAACTACCGGAGCCTCTAAAGTGTGTTCATCCTGCTCTCCTGCCAGGCAGATCACCAACACGTCTGTCGGGGAAAAGCCTTTGGTGGGCGTCCTCTGGCTTACACACCTTTTGAGCTTTCTTTGTAAGGGAAGTGTCTCCTTAGGAGTGGTTGTGACCAAGGATCTGGAGGGATAGAGGAGGCAAATGCAAGTCCTGTGTGACCCTGGAGGCATGACCGTCCCCTGCAAGCATGCCCATTCCTGCAGCCATGCATCCCTCCTCACCTCAAAAGGGGGGAAGTGTTGTTCCTGGCAACATCAGGCCGACCTTGGCCTTGCAGGGATGAGACAGCTGTCCCTTTTACCGGCATGTTCACTATTCTCCTTGGTCCTCACCATGTCCTCGCTAGGTCTGTGAAAGGAGTGAAGCAGGTACAGAAGGCACGAGATGCTGCTGCCTGGCTGGCTGGCTGACTGCGTGCTGGCATCAGTGCCTGCCTAGATAGAGAGATGGCTGGAACCTGTAGGGCTGCCTGGTCACTCTTGGGCTCCACTTGTACCTTGTGTTCTTGGCTCTCCCTCAGAATGGGATGCCACAGAGCTGTCAGCTGTAGCAGAAAGAGCAGAAGCAGCAGCAGCAGTAGTGTTATGGCAGCTCTAGTCTTCCATGTCTAGGACTCCTGCCTTTAGGGCTGAAGGTTTAATGTCCAGTTTTGGCTCTGATTTCATGGAGAACACACACACACACATACATGGTAATGCTACACACAAGAGGTACTTTATTGAGCAAACTATAGCTTGGGGCTGAGCACCAAAAGTGCTGGCCCCGAGACTGCGATTTGCAGGCTTTTTATACACTTTTACGGTAGAGGGAGTAGCGAGGAATTCCTGGAGATGGGGGTAGTGAATGGAAGGGTACTCCTGGGGTTGGGGTCCTGAAACCCAGGTGCTAAAAGGGAAGTCACATGAATCTTAGTCTTCGGTACCCATATGTTTCACGTATGGTCATGGTGACCGAGGTTAGGTCAGTGAATCCTGAGATGATATATTTTGTGAAACCTGGGATAAGAGTCCGACCCTTTAAGTGCCCTGCTTGAGTCAAATCAGTTACTTCCGGAGAAGCCTTTCAAAGGCAGGCCAGGAATCTGCCTGGGAAGATGAGCTCGCTCCTGGCTTCCTGTCTGCTAGCCTTTCCCACTAGGGCTAACCTGCCTGTTTTGGCCTATGAATAGCAGCCTGGCTCTGCCAGGTTTTGTCTGGGGAGTCGGTAAATTTGACTTTGCACTTTCCTGATGAAATCTTCACTCCTGCTTTTGCTTTGCCCAGTTGCTCCTTTCGAAATCCACTAGGCGCCAGCACCTGCCTGTTGCAGACTGAGAGTTCTCAAGTTCTCATCGCCCCTAGTGAGGGTCTTGCTGGGTCAGATTCTCTTTTTTCTTCCCCTCCCCCTCAGACCGCTCCTCAGGTGTTTCTTAACCTCCAGAGATCCAGGGCGGGGAGAGGAGGCCTGGGCACAGCATTATACTAGCAGGCCTAGGTGGGGGAGGGAAACGGCACTCCCCCCCCCCCCCCCCCAGAGACAGTTTGAGAATCCTGCTCTGACCGACCACGTGCTTTTGTTAGGGTTCCTTTAGAGGTCCAAAGGAACAGAACAGACGATGCAATCGGCTCAGAGAGGTAGTTTACTGTAACAGACTTCACACGCGCAGGGAGGAGCCCAAAGGGAGTTCCTCCCCCAAGCAATTGTTAAGGCAGGCTTATATACCCTTGGGGCTGACCATGAAGCTTACCGAGGCTCAATGTGGCTATCACACAGGGTTCCTTGGCCTAGGAAGGGTGCTTATCTACACCAGGTTCTTTGGCCTAGTTCCCTTTCATTCCACACTTTTTTTTTCTCAGCGGCTTGGAGTCCCTGGGGTCCCTGGTTGTTGGGTGATTATCATGACTGGGGTCAAAGGTCAGAGGCCTTCCCAGCCATGAGCATGCTCTCTTTTAAGGCAATCTGCACATACCAACTGTTCCCCTTGCCCATAGCTAGGGGTGGACTGCTCCATCTCCCCCTTTTTGTTTTACACACAAATGAATAGTGTAGTATGAAAATGTAGTGTTAAGGTCCAGGATTTCACCCACCACCATGGAAGTCCAGGAACAATGCAAACTGGCAGAGAAAGGCCATTTCTTGAACTGATCCGCGCATCAGTGGGAACCTCTATCCTCAGAGTTCCGAGTTGCTTCTGACAGGCTGGGCTTTCTATACTTTTCTGCAGGTACCTTACCATCCTTGGAATTGTGCCTGCACGTATGGCCCTTATCTGCTTCCTACTATTCTTGGAGCTTTGACAATTCTATACTGTTGGGGTCCCCCTGACCTGTTGTTTGACATATTTGTTGGGCTCTTCCTGGCCTTTATCTGGTATCTACTGCAGCTGGCGGTTTGGCATATTTATGGTTCTGACAAGTTTCTCAAGGCTGACCAGCTCATTAGGCCTTCCTGCTAGGATTTGGTATATTTACGGTTCTGACAGGTCAGCTTGTTAGGCCCTCAAGTCTGGCCATTTTCCGGCCTCCCTCATTCCCAACTCCTTTTTCTTTTAGGGGGCAGTGGTTAGGCCCACCCACTGGGGCAGCTCGTGGCTCTCGGCTAGGGGTCTGTACTGTTGTCGAACAGCCAGCACCTGGATGGCATCTAGTCAGTCTTTTATGAACCGAACAAGGCGGTTAAAGATACCGCGGCCAAATGTCAAAAGTAGGGTGAAGACTATGAGGGGTCCTATGAGGGACGTGACTAGGGAGAAAAGGTCGCGTATCAGGGGCCGGCAGTTTCCCCCTCCTTCAGTCAGGGCTTCTAGACCTTCTCGTAGCTTGCTCAGGAAGTCCCTAATAATCCCTGAGTGGTTAACATGGAAGCACCGTTCCTCACCCAAGGCTGCACAGAGGCCCTCTCCTTAAGGAAGAGGGGGTCCTGCTTGGCATAGCAGGTCACTTGGGGCACTATTGTGAGGGGGTGCAGCGGGCAGTGAGGGAGCTAGGGGAGACACAGGGCTGTAGGCCAGAACGGGGGCACAGCCAGTGAGCTCCTGCAGGTGGGATAAGGTATTTCCCAGTTGAGGGATACTCTGTGACAAGGGAGGGGGAAACCAAGAGGCGGGGGAGAAAGTGAAGTAATGGAGTCGAGTGGGTCATGTATTCCTTTTGCTAGCTGTCTCCCCACTGCTTCTGGTGAGTCGTGCCATCTGGCCAGCCCAGCCATCCAGAGGGGAACCACACAGCCTCCCGGAGGGCCAGAGTCTCAGGCCCCACCTGGTTCAGTGCCCCCTGCCATCCCATCCCCTCTCGTCTCCAAATGTCTAAGGGGAAAGGGGCGGAGGTCCAGATCTTCTGGAGTTTCTTCAGTGCTGAGCATGGGTGTAGAGCTGTCCCTGCCTATGTGTAGGAGAGAGAGGGAGGGGAATACGAGGGGAGGGAAGGCTGCAGACAGTGTCTTTAGGGGCGCGTCCTCAGTGGATTCCAGGGTCCCAGGTCGGTGGAGAACTGCCTGGAGATCTGAAGGGTGTCCTGTCACTCCTTCCCTCGATTGGCAGACCGGTCACAAGGGGAAGTCAGCCCCTAAGAGAGAAGGGTACTGGGGCAAATAGCAGATAGGAGCAGGACATTAATCCAATAGCAATGAACATCACACCTTTGCATTTGGGTATCTTAACCAACAGACTTCATCCTCAGAAATCATCTTCTGACAGGAACAGATCCCTTCCTGAGTTGTTTGCAGAGCTGGTAGGTGACGTTTCTGTTAAAGAATATCCTAGTGCAAAATACACATTAACTGTAACGTCTATAAACACTGGAGTAACAATATCTTACAGCTGTATTTCCTTACCCCAGAGGCTGGGGAAACCAAGAAGGCTGTGAGCTATTCCTAAGCTCAAGAACCAAACCTCAACTGTGGTAACTTAAGGCTACAAATACAAGCCATCTAGGAATACACTCCACCTATTTCTCAAAGCATGTTCCTAACAATTTGAGAATTCCCAATGATTAGGGTTGTTTGGGGAAATGGAAACTTTAATGTCACCATTTGCATCATGTGCTGATCGTGGGAATTGTCACGAAGGAAGAAGGCCCTGAAAGGGAAATATCTCCAAGGCACAAAAGACACCCCAAGCAAGGCTGTCACTTGCCACTGTTGTTCCACTCGAGGATGGTCAGGAAAATTCAGTCCAAAGTGAGCCTTGGGCTGCCTTCTCTATAACCATCCTAGGACTTTTTCTCTCCTTAGAGCCCTTGCCACTGGGTCCCAGAAGCCTTCTTTTTCCTTAAAAGGCAAGTTTCCCCCCATTTCAGCTGAGAGAAATTTGCTCATCAGCAATCCAGGAACAAATCTCCACACCCCCAAACAAGCCTTTAATATCCCTACAAGGCTGATCACTCAATGATTTTCATGTATTTACCCATCAGGTGTAGTCACATGAGTGCTGAATTAAGTGGTTCCCTATAAACCAGGGCTGTATCCTCTCCTGGACCTAGGCCACCTGACAGACTGAGACAAGGTCATGCAGGAATCACTTCAGGGTAACTGTCCAGAGAAATGAAAGAATCATGGCTGATTTTCCCACATACATTACGTTATATAGTATCCCTAAGTTAAAGAGCCAATTGTGAGAGCAGAACATTCATCTGTTCTCTTTCACCTTCTCTCTCCCTTTCTGTTTCTTCAAAACCCTCTGCTTAAAAGCAGAGCACACCGTCCATCCTTCCTTTACAAACCCACCTACTAAAGCTTTTTGGACTCGAAATCAAAGTTCCCTCCTACCAAATTCAAACCCATCACACCTCCCCACTTTCTCTAACCTGCTTTTACCATCATAAGTCAGACAACCAGCCCCCTGGTATCACTTCAACCGCTAATCGGTAACCCAAAAGAATTCTGATTTAAAAGATGACATCATTGAACAGTCTTCAGCCTAGAGCTCAACCATAATTTCAGTTCAGAGCACAAATTGGTAGACTGAGGTAACAAAATATATGGTAGAGTCAGGTTTACAATAAGGTTTTGTTTACATCCAAATAATACTTAAACACATTTTAGCAGCCATTCACATAACAATCATAAATTTCTGAGCAAGCATTTCACATAGATGTCATTTTTAACACCCTACCTATTCTTTGGCTATTGTTTGCCACATATATCCTGATACAGATGAACAATGTAACCAAAATATCAACCAACAATCCCCAGAACTCGTATGAGGTCACTTTATCAATTACATATCACTTAACTCATTTTATCATTCTGGACCTGGAATGTTTGTAGTGAGATTCCACAGCTGCAAACAAGCTTTTTTTTGGTCAGCCAGGGCTGGCAATATTTGCTTGCTTGAGCACCTTAAACCCTCCGTTTCTACAATTAAGATATACTCATCTTTAAGTTCTCTCACACAGCGGTTGTTAACTCTTTGAAGCCCCTATGTCAGATCATGAGTATCAGTGTAGAATAATTATAAGCACTTCCTTCTCCTTCCTGTGTGCAAGGAAGGGGTTAATAGTTTCTGAGCAAGTTATCCGAAGGCTCCTTGGCTCCATTTAGATTTATTACTTAACAGCCTTGTCCCATCCTTCTTTAACAAGTGAGCGTACTTCAAGTTAAAATTGGGAATTTATCAAACCTCTTTCATAATAATTTACTCTCAGTAAATTTTTAGTTTGAACTTCCCAACTTCCAAATAACTGTGATTCAGTTCTCTAGCAATCTTTCAGTGTGTAACCAAACTGAAGTACAAAGCATTTAGATCCTCCTCTTTAGTTTTCTTGTAGCTCAAAATATTGCTACATACTGGATTAAATTCCAATTTATAATTTGTTGTATCTTAATATCAACTAGTATCTCTATTCATTACTGTCATTGAAACGGAGCACTTCATAAAATGAATCCAGATACCCCCAAATCCAATTATTAACTGCTCTAGCTAGGTTAGAAGATAGGAAGTTATTTCCTTTCACATGTACTTAATCACCTTTCCCTAGTTAGCTCCATGTTACCTGGTGTTCCAGCCTGACCTCGCTGATATACCTGAAGCCTGACTGTATTTAATCCTCATGAAAAGCCCTCTCGATGACAGGGCTGGTTGAATTTATCTTGTTAAGGACATCCAGGTTGTATGTCATATACCCTTAACCTATTTAGGTGGAAAACTTAATCCTCTTCATAATATAATGCAGACATATTTAGCATTCACTCAGC
Source organism: Monodelphis domestica (assembly GCF_027887165.1). Classification (NCBI taxonomy): domain Eukaryota; kingdom Metazoa; phylum Chordata; class Mammalia; order Didelphimorphia; family Didelphidae; genus Monodelphis; species Monodelphis domestica. Next base: position 292,600,352 of record NC_077233.1, read on the forward strand.
ATTACTCATTTCCAGCATTTGGTATCTGAATACATACATGTGCATTTCTAGATTACAAATTCCTTCCTATGCATTTTGCATTTTGCACGTTTAAAAACAATACATATAACCTTGATTAAAAACAACATCATTTAAAAATTTCCTCTTTTGTAAAACATCAATTCTTAGCACTTATCTCATTAATGCCATGCACAGATTAACCACTTTAAAAAACTGCTTGTGTGTGTAATATAATTTCTTGCTGCTATTAAAATAAAGGTGATTTGAAGGATCCCCAAATTCAAATTCTAGAATAAGTTCTTTTCAACAACACAAGTTTCTCTGAATGACTTTCACATTTATAAAGTAGTCAGTACAATTTCTGTCCATACAGAATAAACTTTCCTCTCTGCATCAGACTTGCTATCAATCACATTTACACAATTCTCAAATTCCCTGAAATCATTATGCATTGCAAGACCTAACAAAACAAACCCCTAACCATGGGTTTTTGTGCTCAATAAAAATCTGGCAACATTTCACATTTAACTGGCAAACAGTAATACATGGAATTACATTTGTACCGTATCAAAATCATTATCAATCCTCCCAGTTTGAGAATTAATTTTTTCTTTGGGATAGATAGGCAAATTTATTATGATAGTGAAAGTGTGGGGAGTTCAGCATGGAATATAATGAAGACACACTGGCATGGGTGTTCTTAGAATGGAGATTCTGGGAAGATTAAGCTAGAGGAAGAGACAATGGTGGGGAAGATGCTTCCATTGTAAGAAGTCTAGGAGTATAATAAACTTCCAAGGTGGTTTCTGTACCATGCCTGGTAGAATAAGCCCAGAGAGATAGAAAGCTCTCATAAAATTTATTGGGTCTGCTTCTTTCCATAGTTTGATTCTTAATTCACCAAAGATAACTTAATTCCTTAGTCAAATCTTCTTTCTACTGCCAAAGTTTCTGATCCTCAGTGGATTCCTCCCTTGAATAAATGGCTTTTTGTATTTGTGTCTGTCTAGTGTGCTTTGTTAATGGTAATTCTAAGTCTCCAGAACCCAAACTGGATGGAATGTGCCCTTCTATATGAATACCTCAATTGCTAAACACCTTAGTTGACAGTGGGTAGAAAAGAGAGAGAGAGAAATTTCTTCTTCTAGCTGTCTCTTCTCTACTCAAGCTTTGGCCTGCATGCACCTGAACTCTCCTGAGAGCTTTACTATTTAAAACCCTCAGAGGCATGTCCCATTTTCAGGCTATCCAATTGAGTTGTCCCTTCTGATTCATTCAGAGAAATATATTCATACTTCATAAATTAACTTCTGAATATTAATACACAAGCACCTCAACATCTATTATTATATCAACTAAGCACATGAGGATGGGAGAAAGGACCCAAATTTCCCTTTAAAGGTTTTCCTTTTGTCTGCCTCCCTATAACTTTCCATTACTGTAATTTGTTCAACTTTCTGGGACCAGGCAGAATGCTTTTAATAAGAGAGGCTAAGATTGAGTCCTTACATTTTACTCTTTTCTTTTATTGCCTTTGATCTTAGTTTCCTTCCAATCATAAGCATCCAAAGAGCCATTGGCCTGTAAGACCAGAATATAAGTACTATCTTTCCTCTCACAGTCTCTGTTTAGTTTTTGTATAATTCTGTATTGGGGGCAGGAGGATTTGGGTCATTCTATTTTCTTTTAGCTGGGTAAAATTTTAATGGAATTTGGTGACAGTCACAATGTAGACGGGTTCTGATTTAGGTGTGGGTTGAATTAGAAGAATGCTGAGATGCCTTTCAGTTTGAGACTGTGCTTTCTTTGGTAAGTGAGGAAGGGACTAATTCTGGGAAATGTTGATGGAATCAGTGTCAGTGATGATGGTAATAGTGATTTAGGTGATTATAGGTTCTTCCATCTATTTACTTCACTAAAACACCTTACCATCATGAGGAGGTCAGCTCAGTTTCTCTCATGCCATGCCATCATAATATATAGGTCCTACCACATTGAAAGTTTGGGAAGGTAGGTCTAGTAATGGATATGTTGTGTCTTTTCTGAGATTCAGATTATCTGTGTTTGGTGAGGGTTTGGGAACACTGGATGAAAGTTCTGTGGGTCAAAATAAGTCACTTTGCCTTGCTAATAAAGCACAGAAGATTGATTGCCATTGGTTATTGGTCCCGGGAGTACGGACACTGGTGTCAACCCAGATCACTGAATCACTGCAATATTTTATGTTTGCTATGTTCTAATTATTAGGAAACTACCCCTGTCGCCCTGTCCCCCATTCCAATCAGACTTCGGTAATGAATAACTCAGATTGATCTCCTAGTGGAGTCCTCAGAATAAGTAGTAGTCACATTTTGGAACATTTACTCCCTATGTACAATATCCCTGAGGCTCTTTAGGTTCTAGCCCTGACAATTTACCTCTCTACTTTTTTTTTCTTCTGAATTATTCTAAGGGGACAATTTTATCTGCTTGGAGACAGGGACCTTTTCATTCTGCATATGAATATCTCCAGATTGTCCACAGAGTTTACAAGGAGCCGGAGATGAGATCAACTTGAACTTCTTGCTCTCACACAGAGCACTTTCTTGTGGTCATTATCCTCTTCCTCATTTCTTAAGTGACCTTAATTTTTCCTCTTCTTTCTTCTACTGTTGTTATTGCCTTTTCAGGTATTCCTTGCTCTTTGATTTTCGGTATCAAACTTTCCACAGAGCTCTGGTCTTTTCTTTGCAAAAAGTTGGAAGTCTTCTATTTTGTTGAATGCCCATACTTTCCCTTGGAAGTATATAGTCAGTTTTGCTGGGTAGCTGATTCTTGGTTGGAGACCCAGCTCTCTTGCCTTTCTGAAGATCATGTTCCATGCCTTACGATCATTCAGAGTAGAACTTACAAGGTCTTGTGTGACCCTGATTGGCATTCCTTTATATCTAAATTGTCTTTTTCTGGCTTCCTGTAGGATTTTTTTCTTTTGTTTGATAGCTTTGGAATTTGGCAATTGCATTCCTGGGAGTTGTCTTTTGGGGGTTTAGTGTAGAAGGTGTTCTGTGAGCTCTGTCAGTGGCTGTATTGCCCCCTTGTTCTAGAATCTCTGGGCAATTTTCTTTGATTATATCTTGTATCACGATCTCGAGTTTGGTGTTTATTTCTGGCTCTTCTGGAAGTCCAATTATTCTTAAATTATTTCTTCTCCCTCCATTATCTCATTAATCCCATGCATAGATTAACCACTTTAAAAAACTGCTTGTGTGTGTAATATAATTTCTTGCTGCTATTAAAATAAATGTGATTTGAAGGATTCCCAAATTCAAATTCTAGAATAAGTTCTTTTCAACAACACAAGTTTCTCTGAATGACTTTCACATTTATAAAGTAGTCAGTACAATTTCTGTCCATACAGAATAAACTTTCCTCTCTGCATCAGACTTGCTATCAATCACATTTACACAATTCTCAAATTCACTGAAATCATTATGCATTGCAAGACCTAACAAAACAAACCCCTAACCATGGGTTTTTGTGCTCAATAAAAATCTGGCAACATTTCACATTTAACTGGCAAACAGTAATACATGGAATTACATTTGTACCGTATCAAAATCATTATCAATCCTCCCAGTTTGAGAATTAATTTTAAGAGAAAGTTTCTAACTGTGGAGTAAGAATCTCCCTTTTCTGCTCAGAATTTTCTCTCTTCCGCTCCTTTGGGGGCCCATCCAAAGGAAGAAGGAGAGAAAAGTCATCGAATGGATAATTGCACTCTCTCTCTAGCCCTGAAGCCTGCTTCCAGGAGCAGGAACAGTGTTGTTACTTCATCATAGCCTGCCTGTTGGAACGCAGGCAGAGGGAGCAGGGGTGCAAAATCTATTCTCCTTTGTGACACTGCATCCCAAACTCCCCCCCCTTTTTTTCTTAATCCAGCCACAACAAAGACTCAAAGAACCCTATAGGACACCCTCTCCGACACATCCACATACCTGCGTCTAAATACAGAAAGACCCACGAGACAAACAGCAAAAGCCAGAAGACAAATAACAGAGACACAGACACGTAAACTGCTCCGATCCTAGGAGCTTATCTTAAGATCTCATTTCTTGGCATGTACTTGTAAAGACCATAAAACACTTAAGCAAGCTGTTTGACAAACAGACTGCTTTTCTATTATTGAGACCAAGAAGTTGCAAGGAAAGGGTTAATTTGGTATACTTACGGTTCTGACAGGTCAGCTTGTTAGGCGTTCAAGTTTGGCCATTTTCCAGCCTCCCTCAGTAGCAACATCACAGCATTAACAAATACAAACACTCTGGTGCATAATCATATTCTGATACAGGATGAAAAACCCACCCTGATTGTATAACTTAGATATACCAATCCAGAGTGAACCTCAGCATAAACTGGTTCAGTGATCAGTCTTAAAAATCCCAAACTGATCTTTCTATCTGCCTGTCTGCATTTCAGGATCGATGCAACAGTCTTAGTAGATATAAAATGTTAAGAAAATAATTTCCACGCTACTGATCCTGGTCTAATGAGGTAGAATTCTATGGCTCACATGACAGGTGCAATAATCAAACACGCCACCTTTCACAGTCTGGACTATCAGAAGTTGTCCGCCTTTTCAACAGTTAGCACAATACTATCTCTGGAGATGAAGGATAAGTCCTTCCTTTCTCTCCTACTGATACTGCATCTTGGGGATCTCTCCGTGCTCACTGCCAGATGCCTGCCACATAGGAAACTGGTTGGTAGCTTGATGCCAGGACATTCAGCGACTGAGGGTGTCGGTACGCCATGTCTCTGCATTTCCCAACCTCAAACATCCATTTCATATGGAAAGTGTATAATCGTGGCTGAGGCTGTCTGGTCCATAATGAAAGCTTCATTATGATTCTCCTTACATGCAATCAGACATCACCTTCCAGAATAGTCATCTGATCTTGAACAAATGCTGTCATGTTCGTGTCGTCTCCTACTTTTGGGTGGCTGAAACAGTAAAATTCTTGTACCTTTGTAATCCAGGGTCAGAGCATTAAAGGTACTTTCCATGTACTAAAACTTGTGGCCAACGTTGAGCAAAAGGAAAATCAAAATTGAATAATAGAAAGTGAATCAAAACTGTTCTCAAAAGTGAAAATACTGACATTTTTAAGATTCTTCTCCCCATTTTTAAATTTTTGTTGTTGTTGTTGTTGGGAGAGATCCCTTCAAAGAAAAACATCCTCTCTGAACAATTCTGGAGGATCATGTATATAACATACCAAATCATCTGAGCAAATGATCTTGGGAATGTGATTCCAAAATGAAAACAAAATTTTAGACTCTTGGCTCACTGTTAATGTGGCATGTTTGAAGCTGAGCCAATATGTAATAGCAGCATTTACATTCCCAATGATTTCTAATTCCTGACCTAAATTGACTAAAACTCGCCTTGTACAGGAGCATAATTTTTCCACCATTAAAAGCTTTGTAAAAACATTAATACAACCAGTATTGTGAAATTTTTAACAAATACCAACATTCCCATACACATTACAATCTGATTTGCAGTGTAAATACCCAGGATGATGATAATGAAGTGACATTTCAAGTTCTGGCTGCGTATTTCGTATATCATCCTCATTTAAATTTCTGCTTGTATAAATAAACCCATCAATATGATAGACAAGCATATCACGTTACCAATATTTGGAAAATTCATTCCACCAAACCAATGTTTGGGTAAATAGAAGCTTAAGTTGTTTTTCATGTAGAAACAATTTCTACAGTTTCTTGAACTTGTTGAATTTGGTGTAGCTTTTTCTTTCCTAGTTGTTAATGTATAATATTCAATGTGCTTTTACTACAAGTTTATCCGTGCCTATTGTGTCATATTTTCAATACCTACTCCAAAAAGGGAAACTTAGATCATAGTCTGCCCTTGCTCCATGTATGTGTGTGATAACTTGTTCCACCTAGGAGAGTCATTAACTGCGTCCACAGAAATTGTCCAACCTAGAGCACTCAGATGACCACTGAGGCTTTACTTTCAAATACCAGAACGTCTTCCAATATTTGGATGGGAAGCCAATAGACCTCGAATCCAGAGACCTGTCTGAATTCTGGGACTATTGGGAGGGAGCAAGAAACTGTTCCCATGAAGATATTACCCCAAAAAACAGGGTTTCCGGAGTATTGGTTAACAATGGTACTAAAGCTCAAGTACACCCACGGTGGTTGGCATGTAATGTCCACCTAGGTATTGCCAGGAACATAATCCTTGCATGGATGTAAATGATCTTTTTCAATAACTTAGGTTCCTGATTAAAGATTTCAGAGCACATTTTGCGTGATGTCTCAGACCTTTCTTAGATAGTAACATCAGGATCATCTGTCCATTAAACCTGCCTGTGTAGCATTTTCTGCCTTGCACCTCACTTTTTGTTGTCCGAGGTATCAGATCTATGCTATGAGTGAAAGTTTTCTATCTCCTCCTTTTTGGAGAGTCATACCAATGTCGCAGCATTTCTTACAGTACAAGTAGTAGTTTTACAATGTATCCTTTTGACAGTATCTTAGACATACAAAATGAAAGGTATACATTCACGTCTAAACAACTGTAGCTATTTTGTTTCGATTCCATAACAAAGACCTCGGAGTGTGGGATTTATCTGATGTCTTAGACAGACACGAGTGTGGTTTACTCCTTCTGAGTTAGCATCCTTGCTCTTGGTTTGGGTACACTATATCAATGGATGTCAGCCGGACCAGTGTCCCACAGTAGCCTAATAGCAAATGTCACTAATAGTGTAATGTAAGTCTTCTGGAGTGATCTTGGTCACCGGTGAAGTGTCCTTCCAGCGCGCCTGGATAGTGGCTGGCGTGTAGTTAGCTGATGTCGACGGCGTTGGTCTCCTCTTCCTGGTCTTGTGTTGGCTGGCATGATGTGCTTTGTGGGTGACCAGATGTTTCCACTATCTGTCAACATACAGACAAGACCTCGACCCAATGTTATCATCCCCTTGGGTCCCTCACGGTCTTAATTTCTTGGTAATATTCAACCCAATTCAGATATATCCTACAATGTAATCTTTAGCATGACATTCAAACTGTTATTGCAGAGTTGTAACTTATGTTCGTTTTAGGGTGTGGAAGAGATAGACGGTTAGTGATACCACTTCTATCCTTCTTTCTTATGAAAGTTGAAATGCCACAGCTGAACAAAATTGACTCTTAGATATGTCTGATACTAAGAAAGACATGCTGTTGTTTGCCAATATAATGTACCCTTGAAGACAATAATCATATATCCATTTTGGATGATTGTAGCAAATCGTGTAGCATAGCCTATTCCACAGAGCAGAGTCAACAACTGTGAGTCCACAGTGGTTGTCCAACCTTGAGCACTCACTTTACCACTGAGGCTAGACTTCCCAGAGACCACAATGTCTTCCAGTATTAGAAGGAGAAAATGATCGACCCCAAATCCAGCGGCCTGCCTGCACTCTGGGGCTGTTGGGAGCTAGCATGAAAGAGTTCCCATAAAGACATCACCCCAAAAGATGGGGTTTTTTAGGAGTAATGACCAAAAAGGGTATTAATATGGAACCACACCAATGGCGGTTGGCACATAATATGTATATAGGTATTGTCAGGAACAAAATAAGAGGGTATCCTGTTACAATGAAATTGTAAACTTAATCAACAAACAGCAATACTAGTGAGCGTAGTCAGATAAAGAATCAAAATTGAATTCGCAATCAAATATCAAAATGAAACGTCACTTAGCCATAATGCTGTAAAAATGATAAGAATGATCTTCATTTCCATTTAGCAAAGGCAATGGGGGTCAAGTGACTTGCCCAGGGTCACACAGCTGGGAAGTGGCTGAGGCTAGATTTGAACCTAGAACCTCCCATCTCTAGGCCTGGCTCTCAATCCACTGAGCTACCCAGCTGCCCCCTAATATAAAGATATTCTTTTTTTTTTCATTTTTGTCTTTATATTTCTTTTTTTTTATAGTATTTTATTTGATCATTTCCATGCATTTTTCATTAAAGACAAAGATCATTTTCTTTTCCTCCCTCCCACCCCCCGTGGCCCCCGACGCATGATTCCACTGGTATCATATGTGTTCTTGACTTGAACCCATTGCCATGTTGTTAGTATTTGCATCAGAGTGTTCGCTCAGAGTCTTTCCTCTGTCATGTCCCCTCAGCCATTGTAGTCAGGCAGTTGCTTTTCCTTGGTGTCTCTACTCCCTCAGTTTGTCCTCTGCTTTTGGATAGTGTTTTTTTTCTCCTTGATCCCTGCAGATTGTGCAGGGACATTACACCGCCACTAATGGAGAAGAGAACATTGTACACAGAGACAAACACACTGTGGTATAATCGAATATAATGGACTTCTCCATAAAGATATTCTTAAAAATACTTTCTCTCTTTCTCCCCACTCCTTTTTTTTGAACAGCATACCAAATAGATGAGCATCTTTTACATTTTTCAAACATTAGTGCAAACATCAATTCAAGTATCAATATTCCCATGAACATTACATTTTGATTTGTTGTTGAAAGAACAAGAATGAAGCTAATGAAGTGACATGGCAACTTTTGGCTGCAGATTTCTGATATAAGCCTTATGGGTATGTCCAAAAATAAAATTTCTGATTCATATATCAGGATCAGAGCATTAGTAGTACTTACAATGTACTTCTAGTATTTCAAAGAAAATATATGGGAAAAATATCTGAGAAAATGACCATGAAATGAATGCAAAATTTTAAAGAAATGGCTCACCATTCATGTGACATAGCTGTAGCTGAGCCAATGTGTCATGTCAGAATTGACATTGAAAAATGATTTCCATTTCCCTAATCGATGTTGACCAAGATTGACCATGTAAAACTTTTGCCCAACTATAAATGCAACAATTAGTGCAAATTCTTAACAAGTACCAATATTCCCATAAACATTTCACTCTAATTTGTTGTTTAAATGACAGGAATGAAGATAATGAAGTGCCATGGCAACTTCTGGCTGCATATTTCTTATATCAGCCTTACTGAAATCTCTACTTCTGTATAAAAGAACCATTCAATATAACCAAGAATATAACATTGGCAATGTTTGAAAAATTCAGTCTACGAAACCAGTGTTTGGGTTCATTAGAAGCTTAAGTTGCTTTTCACGTAGAAGCAATTTCTACCGCTTCTTGTTCACATAGAATTTGATGTAACTTTCTTATTTCTTGTAAATGTAAAACATCCAATGTGCTCTTTCTACAAGCTTATCAGTGCCAATTCCCCCCCCCCCCAATCTTTAAATATACACTCCAAAGGGGAAACTTAGTGTATACTTTGCCTCTGTCCCATGGAGGTGTAGAATAGCCTATTCCACAGAGCTGAGTCAACAACTGTGAGTCCACAGTGGCTGTCCAACCTTGAGCACTCAGTTTACCACAGAGGCTAGACTTCCCACAGACCACAACGTTTTCCAGTATTAGAAGGGGAAAATGATAGACCCCAAATCCAGAGGCCTGCCTGAACCTCTGGGGCTGTTGGGAGCCAGCATGAAAGAGTTCCCATAAAGACATCACCCCAAAAGATGGGGGTTATTAGGAGTAAGGTCCAAAAAGGGTATTAACGTGGAACCACACCAATGGCGGTTGGCACATAATATCTATATAGGTATTGTCAGGAACATCATCTATACATAGATGTAGATGACAGTTTTCAATAACTTAGGTTCCTACATAAAAATTTCAAAGTACATTCTGCCTGACATTTCATCCTTTTTTTTGTAAGAGTTAGATCAGGACCATCTGTCCATCCTAAATCCCTGGGCAGCGTCTCCTGCTTTAAACATAATTTTTTTTGTTGTCAGGGTTACTAGGTCTATGCTGTGGATGAAAAATTCCATCTCCTTCTCCTAAGAGAGTCATAGCAATGTCTATACCATTGTATAATAGTAGCATTTCTTACAATACAAATAGGAATCTTACAATGCATACAAAATAAATTCCTTTTGACAGTATATAGCATCGACATATAAAACGAAAGGCATACAGTAGTGTCTGAACAACTGTAGCTATTCCCTTTTGACCCCATGGTCAAGTCTTTGGAGTGTGGGATCTTTATGGTGGTATCTATACCAAATAGATGAGCATCTTTTACATTTTTCAAACATTTGTGCAAACATCAATTCAAGTATCAACATTCCCATGAACATTACATTTTGATTTGTTGTTGAAAGAACAAGAATGAAGCTAATGCAGTGACATGGCAACTTTTGGCTGCACATTTCTTATATGAGCCTTATGGGTATGTCCAAAAATGAAATTTCTGATTCATGTATCAGGATCAGAGCATTAGTAGTACTTACAATGTACTTCTAGTATTTCAAAGAAAGTATATGGGAAAAAATAATCTGAGAAAATGATCATGGAAAATGACCATGAAATGAATGCAAAATTTTAAACTAACAGCTCACCTTTCATGTGGCATAGCTGTAGCTGAACCAATGTGTCATGTCAGAATTGACATTCAAAAATGATTTCCATTTCCCTAATCGATGTTGACCACGATTGACCCTGTAAAACTTTTGCCCAACTATAAATGCAACAATAAGTGCAAATTCTTAACAAGTACCGATATTCCCATAAACATTACATTCTGCTTTGTTGCATTAATATGCCTCATATAAAGTTTCTGAACTTCATTCATGATTTTTAAACAATTTCTGCTCATTTCCATCCTTGCTGACCTTATGCCGTGTTTAAAAAATAATAGTTCCTACAGATTTAAAATTTGAATGTATTAGAAAATTCTCTAAAGCATATACCAATTCATGCTGGTCATTTAAACACTTGCACTTAGTATTAACTTTCCTTTTGACCAATTCCAGTCCTTGGGATAAAACCTTATAACCTAATTCAGGCTGTGGGCAATGAAACCCTGACTTCTAGAGAAAGATAAGACCTTCATCCCTGAAGGCTTCTTTTCTTATGCAGCCTGCCCCTGTCCCCACAGAACTCTGCAAGCCAAAACAGCATTAAGGAGGCTACAGATAGCCCCCTGCAAACAGGAAGCAGGAGTTCTAGCTTTTGTTATAGCAAGCCCAGGTATTGGAAGCTCTCACCATTATAGAGCTGATTAAGACCCTTCATCAGCAAAATTTTTACACTAGATGATTGGAAATTAAGAAAAGTATTACCTGCTGTTAAGAGCAAATGGATTCTTATTAAAATGCTACATTAAACAAGGAGGATTGACTTATCTCTCAGTCTTTTGCCCTTCCCTCCACTTATGATACTAACAATATACTTAACTCACTTCCCTTAACTGACTTTTCTATCCTTGCTATCTTTCCCCTGCCTGTTGCTGCAGAAACTGACAGAAATATTCCATGTCAACCTCCGCTTCCACCCATGCTTAATGTAGTATTATGATCATTTTAAATTTATAGAAATAAGCAGGTAGAAAGGCTTCTCTATCAAAAATCAGTAATGATTCTAATAGTGCAGGCTCAGACTTAATTCAGGCTATGGGCATTAAAATCCTGACTTCTATAGAAATTCAAAGCAGAATAATTCATACTGTGAATCAAGTTCCTTTGACTAAAGAATATGGGGCTAGATAACACTCAGACCTACAGGTCCTAAGGCAAAATCATTCTTATCAATTCAATATGAGTTTATCACAAGGAATTTCTCTACTTGAACATTGCTTATTTCCAAAGTTGGGCAAGGCAGAAGCCAAAAATCGTAAAAGATACTCATGTACCATATCTCTGTGTTATCTACAGAAATTATCTAGCACAGGTAAATTGTGAAAGCTTAATAAGCAATGGTTAAACGCAGAACAAAACTTTAGGTTAAAGTGTGCTTTGAGGAGAGAATTCCTCACAAAAGGACTATGAGATCTTATCAAAGCATGAAAACCACCTCTCAAAAACCTAAAGGAAGACCAGTTTTAAGAAAAGGAGAGCACATGTTTGCCCTAACTATTAGGAAGCAAACAGGCATTTTTGCTCTCAAGAAAACAGCCAGAGCAAAAGGCTTTTTATTTTATCAGCAAAACTCTCCAGCAGTTTAGCATATCTCAAAGAAACAAGCTTTTTAAAACACAGCCAGAGTATGCAGGAGGACTCTTGTTTAAACGTAAAGGTATAAACCTGATATGTCTTTCAAACCGATCTTTGCTAAGACATTGTATTACCATGAAGCAAAGTTTAAAAACTAAATCGTCTTAATTGGGATTAGACTTGGCAAATTTATATAGGAATGTCTGATTATATTTCTTGATAGGAAAAGTTTTACAGTTAAAAATCTTTATCTGGATTTTGTCACATGCTACAAGAGATATTTTATCTGTAATCATATTTTAAAATGAATTATAGTATAATTGTAGGTTAAAGACCAAGATATAAACACTATTTTTCCAAGGCTTTTAGAGGTAAATCCACATGGACTCTTGCAACCATGTGACTCACTGCCACAACTATTTGGATATGGAAAGGAAATTTCATCCAGCAGTTTGATCAATTGATCCTGCCATATAGAGGGCAATACTCCTACACCTCAGGTTACAAGTTTTTATGACAAGTATTGAATACCATCAAAAGCAAAATTAACAACCAGTGCCATTTTTTAACTGCCTAGCATCAATTGGCATATGCTTTAGAGAAATTTCTAATAGATTCAAATTTTAAATATGTTGGTATCATTACATTTTCAAACTGGACATAAGGTCAGCAAGGATAAAACCTAGCAGCCAATATTTAAAAACCTGAGTGAAGTTCAAAATTGTATGTAAGGCACATTATTGCAACTTTATCGAAAAGGCAAATTATTTAGAATCATTCAATCTCAAAAGAATATAGCATCAATTCTAAATATGAGACACATTCTCAACATTGCAAGGCATCAAAGTAAAAACAGTGCTGGGAGGATTCAAATTGTTAATCAGCAGTAAAGTATGAAGGTTAAGAATTAATTTGTTCACCAGCAACAGTGCCTTATTTGTGGTTTAGAATCGGCGACACTACCACTTATTCAAATTGCATATATCGATCCTGAGCATGATTGCAGTCTAAAAGCAATTACTAGTATACAAGCTCAAATATTACTTGCGCAACGTGGTCCATTTTGGCAACAGAATTTTGTCAAACTCATAGGTAAAATTGATAATTCCATTCATATTATCAAAATCTTTTCAGTCATGAATTTAAATTGGATAGATTAAAAATAATAACATCATGACAATTGCTGTGCTTCCATTTACTGCATCTATTAGGGTACAGCAGCTATTGATGCATGCACAGTATAAGTTTATACAAAAGCAAAAGTTACATGCAGGTAGGGATGAGACAGCTGTCCCTTTTACCGGCACGTTCACTATTCTCCTTGGTCCTCACCATGTCCTGGGTAGGTCTGTGAAAGGAGTGAAGCAGGTAGAGAAGGCACTAGACGCTGCTGCCTGGCTGGCTGGCTGACTGCGTGCTGGCATCAGTGCCTGCCTAGATAGAGAGATGGCTGGAACCTGTAGGGCTGCCTGGTCACTCTTGGGCTTCACTTGTACCTTGTGTTCTTGGCTGTCCATCAGAATGGGATGCCAAAGAGTGGCCAGCTTTAGCAGAAAGAGCAGCAGCAGCAGCAGCAGGAGTGCTATGGCAGCAATTCTGTTCCATGTCTAGGACTCCTGCCTTTTGGGTTGAAGGTTTAATGTCCAGTTCTGGCTCTGATTTCATGGAGGAGACACACACACACACACACACACACACACACACACACACACAGTAATGCAACACACAAGAGGTACTTTATTGAGCAAACTATAGCTTGGGGCTGAGCACCAAAAGTGCTGGCCCCGAGGCTGTGATTTGCAGGCTTTTTATACACTTTTAGTAGCGAGGAATTCCTGGAGTTGGGGGCGGGGAATGAACGGGTACTCCTGGGGCTGGGGTCCTGAAACCCAGGTGCTAAAAGGAAAGTCGCGTGAATCTTAGTCTTCGGTACCCATATGTTTCACGTATGGTCATGGTGACCGAGGTTAGGTCAGTGAATCGTGAGATGATATATCTTTGTGAAAGCTGGGATAAGAATCCGACCTGCGGCTGCTACATAATGTATTTCCTTAGTCTCTTTGGGCTCGAGAAGGAGCAAGGAGTCAGAGAAAATGGGTGATAAATCAAGAGACACAGAGAAGTGAATTGAAATGGGGAGCGGCTATGGCCCCAATACTATTTTCCTTAGAAAAATAATAAAAGGAAAATCTGAGACATAAGAGACCAAGCGGAAGTAAGAATTCCGAGATAGAAAGTGCCAAGAGTGGCGCTTGGACAGATAAAGAGAGACAGCAGGAAAAACTCCAAGGTTGCAGGAAACAAGAGAAAAAGCAGTGCACCTAACCCCAGCCTTTATTGTGGATTGTGAGGTGATCAATGAATACGTGACATAGGAGGTAATTCTTAACTTTGGTTGGGTAGACAATGACAAGGTCGGAGTTGGTGGGGATTCTCCTGACATGAGCTTTTCAGAGGAATGAGGTTTGACAAGGTGACGACTAAGCCTTTGTGGCTCAGGCCCAGGAATTCTCTTGCCCTTAGAACTGCCGATACATTGATCATGAATGGATCTGATCAAGTACTTAATACATCAGCCATACCCCCATGCCTGGTAGGTTATATATCCCCCCCCTTTTTTTACAGAAATAAAATAAGAGGGTATCCAATGAAATTGTAAACTTAATCAACAAACAGCAATACTAGTGAGCGTAGTCAGATAAAGAATCAAAAACGAATTCGCAATCAAATATCAAAATGAAGTGTAACTTAGCAATACTGCTGTAAAAATGATAAGAATGATCTTCATTTCCATTTAGCAAAGTCAAGCATAACAATTTTGATCATCAAAGATCATAAGTAATAATATAAAATAATAAGAAAATGATCTTCACTCCTTAGTGATCCTGAATTAAGGTGATAGTCATCATAGGACAGGTGCATGGACATATCATATTACCCACGTATAGCCAGGATTACAAGAAGTTTTCAGATCTTCAATAGTTAAAGAAAAAGACTTTCTCTCAAGATGAGAGGGAATCCTTGTCTTTCCCTTGTTCTGATTGTGCATAGTCTTCGGGATATATAAGCCAAGATGCCTGTCACATAGATATATGGTTGCAGGGTTGGTACTAGGGCGACCTGTGAATGAGGGTGTCTGTAACCTGGTAATGTTGATTACAAAAAGGGATTTTTCCTTTGTGGGTTGGGTCCCGAGAAGAAGGAGCAGGGAGTCTGAGAATATGGGTGAAGAATGACAGACAGAGACAAGTCAAAGTAATAGATAGGGCAGGCGGGATTCCCTATGGTATTTTCCTTGGTCAAAGAATTAAAGGAAAATATGAGAAGCTTGCAGACACGTGGAAGTACGAATTCCGTGATAGAAAGCATGTGGCCAAGGGAGGCCAGTAAAGAGACAGTAGTGAAGCTTTAAGATTGCTGGAACAAGAGAGGGAATCACGCCTTTACCCCAGGCTTTCTTGGAGATAGCCAGGATCAATGACCAGGTAACAAAGTATAGATAATTCATATTGGATGGGAAGGTAATGATGACACCTTTTGGGTGTGTTGACCTCAACTGGCCCTTTTACCGAGGAATTCGAGTCCGCACCAAATGTTAATGAGTTTGCATATGTCAGAGTTCAAACCTTGTGTCTGAAGAAAGTCGTGCTGTTGTTTGCCAATATAATGTACCCTTGAAGACAATAATCATATATACCTTTTGGATGATAGTAACAAATCATACTGCAATTGGACAGTATTTATGGTACAGTAATAACCTTCCCAATTGTACCATTTGATATTTGATCATATTTGGGTAACATGGAACAAATCCACAAAAATAACGTGAAATTACCTGTTATGCCAATACCATTTGGAATTTTCAGGTATGTGATAACGTTTGATCTTATAACAAACACCCATAAATCTGTAGCACAGACTATCTGTCAGGGACTTAACGATATTCTTCTGTAGGCAAATTGTTTTTCATAGAATGACATGTGCGTGGATAGTGTGTTAGACCTGCCTATGGGGCAGTGATGATCTTTCCAGCTCATTTGCAGTTTTTCCAGGTGTCCTGTGCCCGACACCTCTGCAGTCTGAACTTTTTCTGGTCAGATTTTCTTGCCATCGGATGCTTTTGGTCATCCTCCGTTGACTTCTTGTTTCTGAGGAAATAAACAGAAAGTCTCGACCCCAAATGAAAGCCTCATTGGGTCTAATAAAGTTAGAAAGTAACTGACCATAAATACCTTCAGTTTTTGAACCTTGGGGCTTATCAAATCCTTTGAGCTCTTTTTGGCATAGCTTGCATATAAGCCATGAGCTATCCAATTCAGCCCATTTATTGCTATGAAAAGCACTGCTATCCCAAGATGTTTGGAATAGACAACTGTGCACAATTATTTATAAGTTCTGGAATCACTTTGCTCACTTCTTCATTTGAGCTTAATGCCATAAACCAGGAGAGTAACTATCTCCCATCACCTTTCAGTGTTCAACTTTTGATCTCAAGAGCATGTTGGAATGCACCCTTTGTTCCAAAACGTGGAGTGGATATTTTTTCAGAGATGAACATAATCCACAACATTTTGCACTGGCTTTGAAACGTTTTACTCTTGACTTTGCAAGACCGCATACATAGATGCTTATTCTTTGCTTTTCCACACCAATAACCATAAAAACATCATACCATAAATCACGTACGATTTTACCAACGTGTGCTGTGATCTTAAGCATTTGTCTATTTGCACACAATTTTTTGCTCTATGCAAAATTTTATCTGATGTAATCATTAACATTATAGTACTGTCTTATGTTGTAAAAGTGTGCGCAGCTTCATCAGGCAGTTGCATAGGTGTTATAGTTAACTTATAATAGTTAAATTCATAACTAAAAAGATTTCAATACTGTGACTAGAGTTATTAGTTTCATTCATTCCCATTCTGTCCCATGTAGGTGTAGAATAGCCTATTCCACAGAGTAGGGTCAACAACAGTGCATCCACAGAGGTTGTCCAAACTTGAGCACTCAGTTGACCACTGAGGCTAGACTTTCCACAGACCAGAACGTCTTCCAGTATTAGAAGGGGGAAAATGATAATCCCCAAATCCAGTGGCCTGCCTGAACTCTGGGGCTGGTGGGAGCGAGCAGGAAAGAGTTCTCATCAAGATATCACCCCAACAGATGGGCTTTTCTAGGAGTAATGACGGAAGAATCAACCACGAAGCATATAAGACAACCAAGCCCACAGATAAGCTCCTCTGCCCATCACTCATTTCCCAAGGATAGCACACATGAGGTGGCGATAACCATGGAGATCAGAACTGTGTTCAGAAATAGATAAAGAGCAAGCTCTGTCCCATGGAGCCTCGCTGCAAGCACGGACATTTAAGGCTTAATGATAGGGGTTAGAGCAGTAGAGGTGAAAGACTGAGCATGGCTAGAGGCCTGCTCCATGACAGAGAGAGAGAGAGAGAGAGAGAGAGAGAGAGAGAGAGAGAGAGACAGAGAGAGACAGAGAGAGAGGGGGGGGAGAGAAGAAGAGAGAGAAGAAATATGAGTAGGTAAAGCTGGGCTGGGTCTGTGGGCTCGTCTATTTATTGATGATCATAGGCAAAGATACATAATGCATAGTAATTAATGAAGGAGTAGATTATCATTGGTTTAGAGGTACATCATGACAAGATATGGGCATCCCCTTTTCTCAGCCTGGTGAGAACAAAGAAACCTGATTTTGCGCCTAATCCTGGGGGATGCTGGGATCAAGGGTCAAAGGCTTTACTTGCCATACCCAGGACTGAGCATGCTCTCTCCTAAGACAGCATTTACATTTTAATTATTCCCCTTGACCATAGATAGGTGTGGACTACTACATCTCCCCCTTTTTGTTTTACATCAAAACAAAGATGTGCAATATCAAAATGGGTGATAAATCAAGAGATACAGAGAAGTTAATTGAAATGGGGAGCTGAGATGGCACTTGATACTATTTTCCTTAGAAAAATCCTTACAGGAAAATATGAGACAGAAGAGACCAAGCGGAAGTAAGAATTCCGAGATAGAAAGCACATGGCCAAGAGTGGCGCTAGGACAGATAAAGAGAGACAGCAGGGAGAACTCCAAAGTTGCAGGAAACAGGAGAAAAAGCAGTGCGCCTCACCCCAGCTTTTATTGTGGATTGAGAGGTGATCAATGAATACGTGACATAGCACATGGTTCTTAACTTTTGTTGGATAGATAATATGAAGGTCGGAGTAGGTGGGGATTCTCCTGACATGAGCTTTTCAGAGGAATGAGGTTTGACAAGGTGACGACTAAGCCTTTGTGGCTCAGGCCCAGGAATTCTCTTGCCCTTAGAACTGCCGATACATTGATCATGAATGGATCTGATCAAGTACTTAATACATCAGCCATACCCCCATGCCTGGTAGGTTATATATCCCCCCCCTTTTTTTACAGAAATAAAATAAGAGGGTATCCAATGAAATTGTAAACTTAATCAACAAACAGCAATACTAGTGAGCGTAGTCAGATAAAGAATCAAAAACGAATTCGCAATCAAATATCAAAATGAAGTGTAACTTAGCAATACTGCTGTAAAAATGATAAGAATGATCTTCATTTCCATTTAGCAAAGTCAAGCATAACAATTTTGATCATCAAAGATCATAAGTAATAATATAAAATAATAAGAAAATGATCTTCACTCCTTAGTGATCCTGAATTAAGGTGATAGTCATCATAGGACAGGTGCATGGACATATCATATTACCCACGTATAGCCAGGATTATAAGAAGTTGTCAGATCTTCAATAGTTAAAGAAAAAACTTCCTCTCGAGATGAGAGGGAATCCTTGTCTTTCCCTGGTTCTGATTATGCATAGTCTTTGGGATATATAAGCCAAGATGCCTGTCACATAGACGTATGGTTCCAAGGTTGGTACCAGGGTGACCTGTGAATGAGGGTGTCTGTAACCTGGTCGTGGTGGTTATAAAAAGGGATTTTTCCTTTGTGGGTTGGGACCCGAGAAGAAGGAGCAGGGAGTCCAAGAATATGGGTAAAGAATGACAGACAGAGACAAGTCACTTTAATAGATAGGGCAGGCGGGATCCCCTATGGTATTTTCCTTGGTCAAAGAATTATAGGAAAATATGGGAAGCTTGCAGACACGTGGAAGTACAGATTCCGTGATAGAAAGCATGTGGCCATGGGAAGCCAGTAAAGAGATAGTAGTGAAGCTTTAAGATTGCTGGAACAAGAGAGGGAATCACGCCATTACGCCAGGCTTTCTTGGGGATAGTCAGGATCAATGACCAGGTAACAAAGCATAGATAATTCAGATTGGATGGGAAGGTAATGATGACACCTTTTGGGTGTGTTGACCTCAACCGGCCCTTTTTCCAAGGAATTCGAGTCAGCACCAAATGTTAATGAGTTTGCATGGCTCTGTCAAGAGTCCACCCACAAATATCAGAGTTCAAACCTTGTGTCTGAAGACACAATATCTATACATTAATTATATTTCTTAGATGTGAATATGCTTGGAATGCTACATAGCCCCCTTTTTGTGTTAAAAAAATAAGATGAAGAGTGAGTGATATAAAAATATAAAAAAAATTGTGAGTCAAATTAAAAATATGAAAATCATGTAGCATCATCAAATGATACTTCAAGTGATTCAAAATAGACACCCAAAACATATTGCAAAAACTTAGGATGTAAAAAGTAAGTGTGATTGTCAACAGCAATGAAGATTTTACTCTCAACTTATTAATAATTTTAGAATGATAAAAATGATCTTCATACTTAGTAATCAAAATCAAAGATAAAAGTCCAATAATAACTTAAAAATAATGAGAAAAAGTAATAAGAAAATAATCGTACTTCAAAATGTATGAAAACAAAAACAACATAGGATACTCAAAATATTCAGAGAATATAAAGTAAAAGAGCATCAAATCCCAATTGCTCAATTGAAATAAGAATGGATAAAGATACTCTTAAAAATACTTTCTCTCTTTCTCCCCCCCCTTTTTTTGAATAGCATACCAAATAGATGAGCATCTTTTACATTTTTCAAACATTAGTACAAACATCAATTCAAGTATCAATATTCCCATGAACATTACATTTTGATTTGTTGTTGAAACAACAAGAATGAAGCTAATTCAGTGACATGGCAACTTTTGGCTACACATTTCTTATATAAGCCTTATGGGTATGTCCAAAAATAAAATTTCTGATTCATATATCAGGATCAGAGCATTAGTAGTACTTACAATGTACTTGTAGTATTTCAAAGAAAATATATGGGAAAAATAATCTGAGAAAATGATCATGGAAAATGACCATAAAATGAATGCAAAATTTTAAACTAATGGCTCACCTTTCATGTGGCATAGCTGTAGCTGAGCCAATGTGTCATGTCAGAATTGATATTCAAAAATGATTTCCATTTCCCTACTCGATGTTGACCAAGATTGACCTTGTAAGACTTTTATACAACTATAAATGCAACAATAAGTGCAAATTCTTAACAAGTACCAATATTCCCATAAACATTTCACTCTGATTTGTTGTTTAAATAACAGGAAAAAAGATAATGAAGTGCCATGGCAACTTCATACAACACACATTCCTATTAAAAACACTAGAAAGCATAGGAATAGAAGGGTCATTCCTACAAATAAGAAACAGTATATATCTAAAACCATCTGTCAACATCATCTGCAATGGGTATAAACTAGATGCATTCCCAATAAGATCAGGAGTGAAACAAGGATGCCCATCATCACCCCTACTATTTGACATTGTACTAGAAACACTAGCAGTAGCAATTAGAGAAGATAAAGGAATGGAAGGCATCAAAATAGGCAAGGAGGAGACCAAGTTATCACTCTTTGCAGATGACATGATGGTCTACTTAAAGAATCCTAGAGATTCAACCAAAAAGCTAATTGAAATAATCAACAACTTTAGCAAAGTTTCAGGATACAAAATAAACACACATAAATCATCAGCTTTTCTATATATCTCCAACACAGCTCAGCAGCAAGAACAAGAAAGAGAAATCCCATTCAAAATGACCTTACACAAAATAAAATACCTAGGAATCTACCTCCCAAGACAAACACAGGAACTATATGAACACAACTACAAAACACTCGCCACAGAACTAAAACTAGACTTGAGCAAATGGAAAAACATTAACTGCTCATGGATAGGACGAGCCAATATAATAAAAATGACCAACCTACCCAAACTTATTCATCTATTTAGTGCCATACCCATTGAACTCCCAAAATGCTTCTTCACTGATTTAGAAAAAAACATAACAAAGTTCATTTGGAAGAACAAAAGATCAAGGATATCCAGGGAAATAATGAAAAAAAAAACACGTATCATGGGGGCCTTGCAGTCCCTGACCTTAAACTATATTACAAAACAGCAGTAATCAAAACAATTTGGTACTGGCTAAGAAACAGAAAAGAAGATCAGTGGAATAGACTGGGGGAAAGCGACCTCAGCAAGAGAGTATACGATGAACCCAAAGATCCCAGGTCTTGGGACAAAAATTCACTATTTGATAAGAACTGCTGGGAAAATTGGAAGACAGTGTGGGAGAGACTAGGAATAGATCAACACCTCACACCCTACACCAAGATAAATTCAAAATGGGTGAGTGGCTTAAACATAAAGAAGGAAACCATAAGTAAATTGGGTAAACACAGAATAATATGCATGTCAGACCTTTGGGAGGGGAAAGGCTTTAAAACCAAGCAAGTCATAGGAAGAATCACAAAATGTAAAATAAATAATTTTGATTACATCAAACTAAAAAGCTTTTGTACAAACAAAACCAATGTAACTAAAATCAGAAGGGAAAAAACAAATTGGGAAAAAATCTTCATAGAAACCTCTGACAAAGGTTTAATTACTCATATTTATAAAGATCTAAATAAGTGCAAATTCTTAACAAGTACCAATATTCCCATAAACATTTCATTCTGATTTATTGTTTAAATGACAGGAATGAAGATAATGAAGTGCATTGGCAACTTCTGGCTGCATATTTCTTATATCAGCCTTATTGAAATCTCTACTTCTGTATAAAAGAACCATTCAATATAACCAAGAATATAACATTGGCAATGTTTGAAAAATTCAGTCTACCAAACCAGTGTTTGGGTTCATTAGAAGCTTAAGTTGCTTTTCACGTAGAAGCAATTTCTACCGCTTCTTGCTCACATAGAATTTGATGTAACTTCTTAATTTCTTGTAAATGTAAAACATCCAATGTGCTCTTTCTACAAGCTTATCAGTGCCAATTCCCCCCCCCCCAATCTTTAAATATACACTCCAAAGGGGAAACTTAGTGTATAATTTGCCTCTGTCCCATGGAGGTATAGAATAACCTATTCCACAGAGCAGAGTCAACAACTGTGAGTCCACAGTGGCTGTCCAACCTTGAGCACTCAGTTTAACACTGAGGCTAGACTTCCCACAGGCCATAACGTCTTCCAGTATTAGAAGGGGAAAATGATAGACCCCAAATCCAGAGACCTGCCTGAACTCTGGGGCTGTTGGGAGCCAGCATGAAAGAGTTCACATAAAGACATCACCCCAAAAGATGGGGGTTATTAGGAGTAATGACCAAAAAGGGTATTAACATGGAACCACACCAATGGCGGTTGGCACATAATATCTATATAGGTATTTTCAGGAACATCATCTATACATAGATATATCAATAACTTAGGTTCCTACTTAAAAATGTCAAAGTACATTCTGCCTGACATTTCATCCTTTTTTTTTGTAAGAGTTAGATCAGGACCATCTGTCCATCCTAAATCTTTGGGTAGCGTCTTCTGCTTTAAACATTATTATTTTTGTTGTTAGGGTTACTAGGTCTATACTGTGGATGAAAAATTCTATCTCCTTCTCCTAAGAGAGTCATAGCAATGTCTATACCCTTGTATAATAGTAGCATTTCTTACAATACAAATAGGAATCTTACAATGCATACAAAATAAATTCCTTTTGACAGTATATAGCATTGACATATAAAACGAAAGGCATACAGTAGTGTCTGAACAACTGTAGCTATTCCCTTTAGATCCCATGGTCAAGTCTTTGGAGTGTGGGATCTTTATGGTGGTATCTATACCAAATAGATGAGCATCTTTTACATTTTTCAAACATTAGTACAAACATCAATTCAAGTATCAATATTCCCATGAACATTACATTTTGATTTGTTGTTGAAAGAACAAGAATGAAGCTAATGCAGTGACATGGCAACTTTTGGCTGCACATTTCTTATATAAGCCTTATGTAAGTCCAAAAATGAAATTTCTGATTCATATATCAGGATCAGAGCATTAGTAGTACTTTCAATGTACTTCTAGTATTTCAAAGAAAATGTATGGGAAAAATAATCTGAGAAAATGATCACGGAAAATGACCATGATATGAATGCATAATTTTAAAGTAACGGCTCACCTTTCATGTGGCATAGCTGTAGCTGAGCCAATGTGTCATGTCAGAATTGACATTCAAAAATGATTTCCGTTTCCCTAATCGATGTTGACCACGATTGACCCTGTAAAACTTTTGCCCAACTATAAATGCAACAATGAGTGCAAATTCTTTACAAGTACCAATATTCCCATAAACATTACATTCTGCTTTGTTGCATTAATATGCCTCATATAAAGTTTCTGAACTTCATTTAGGATTTTTAAACAATTTCTGCTCATTTCCATCCTTGCTGACCTTATGCCGTGTTTAAAAAATAATAGTTCCTAAAGATTTAAAATTTGAATGTATTAGAAATTTCTCTAAAGCATATACCAATTCATGCTGGTCATTTAAACACTTGCACTTAGTATTAACTTTCCTTTTGACCAATTCCAGTCCTTGGGATAAAACCTTATAACCTAATTCAGGCTATGGGCATTGAAACCCTGACTTCTAGAGAAAGATAAGACCTTCATCCCTGAAGGCTTCTTTTTTTATGCAGCCTGCCTGGGTCCCTATAGAACTCTGCAAGCCAAAACAGCATTAAGGAGGCTACAGATAGCCCCCTGCAAACAGGAAGCAGGAGTTCTAGCTTGTGCTATAGCACGCCAACCTATTGGAAGCTCTCACCATTATAGAGCTGATTAAGACCGTTAAAGTGAAAACTATTTTCTTATTACTCTTTGTCATTATTTGTAATCTTTTATGTAACTTTTATCTTTGATTTTGATGACTAAGTATTAAGATCACGTTTTATTTTTATATTTTTAATTTTAGTCACAAATTTTGTTACCTTTTTATGTCACTCGGCCTTCACTTCTTTTTATTTTTAAAACAGAAAAGGGTTATAGGTAGCATTCCAATCTATGAAATATAAATGATTGTACGATTACTGTATCTTCAGGCACAAGGTTATACCAATGATATTCGTGGGTGGTCCCTTGAACCGGCCAGGAGACCTGTTGCCTTGGACAAACTCATTAACATGATCGGAGCATTCCCTTGAGAAAGCGCGGGTTGAAATCCACACACCCAGAGGTGTTCCCTCTACCTTACTGACCAATCTTATTTGTCGATGCTTGGTGATGTGATTGCTAGGTGCTTGGAAGTACCGCCCAGACCAGATAGGAATAAAAACAGAGGCAACCTTGTGATAGATCTCTTGGAACTTCCTCTCCCCTTCCTTGGACCTCTACTCTGTTCCTGAGCCTCTCTCTCTTTCTCTCTCTACCTGAATCTCTTCCTCCCCCTAGGCTCCAGCCCCTCTCAGCTATGTATTCTCTGCCCCAATCTCCTTCTCTACCTCGTATTCCACTGATCCTCATATTCTCCTTCCAAGTAGAATACCATAGGGGTTTGCCTGCCCTATTTAAACACTGACTTGTCCGTGTCTGTCATTCTTCACCCTGGTTCCCCGATTCCGTACCTCTCCTCGGGTCCCTACCACAAAGGACAACCCACTCTTTGTAGACCCTGTTTATCAGGACTCTACAAATGCTGCCCTCCACGTGGCAGGATCAACTTATCAATGTGCTGGAGTAACTTTCCTTCTAATACCCCAATAGCCAAAGAGGTTTAGAAGCAAGTCACGTGGCTGGAGCAGTCCATGTGGCTTCACCTCTAAAAGCCTTGAAAAATACTGTGTTTGCACCTTGGCACTTAACCTACAGTTACACTAGAATTGATATTAAAATTTTATTACAGAGAAGATATCTCTGGTCCAGATATTCTGTAGTATATGACAAAAGTCAGATAAAGATTTTGAACTTTCCCTATCAAGAAACATAATCAGACATTTCTATATAATTTTGCTATGTCCAATCTGACTTGGAATAATTTAATCTTTTTTTTAGTAAACGTGACTTACTTACAGTATCTCCATATTTTAGCAATGACCTTTTTAAAGCCAGATTTTTCACCCTTTTGTTTTTACACAATAGCTTGCCTGGATTCTCTGGCAGTGTTTCCAAGAGTTTCTTGCAGCTCGTCTTTTGAAATGCTAACATAGTGATAAACTTTACTGAGAAGAGTAAAGCCTGTTGCCCTGGCTATCTGCAGGATAGCAAAATATCTGTTCACACTAGCCTTTTCTGAATTTTAAAGTAACTCAGGATTATTTCATCAACTTACCAATTTTGCTTAGGCCTGTGGTCTTAGTAGAAAAAGTGTTTAGAAACAATTTTTGCTGTCAATTGACCTGATCCTTTGCAGTGTCCAGCTTTGCTGGAGGGAAAGCAAACAGGTGTTCTTCCTTTCAAATGGAATTGCATTCAAATTCCTTAGGACGAAAGTTAAAGGCTTGTTCTGTCTTATTAAAGCCTTCCAAATGTACCTATGCCAGATAGATAATGGGCACATGTATTCCCTCATGATTTCTAGTTTGTTCCTGGCTT
Organism: Monodelphis domestica; assembly: GCF_027887165.1. Classification (NCBI taxonomy): domain Eukaryota; kingdom Metazoa; phylum Chordata; class Mammalia; order Didelphimorphia; family Didelphidae; genus Monodelphis; species Monodelphis domestica. The sequence goes on from NC_077233.1 coordinate 292,626,303, forward strand.
CGCTTTTGAAAGAAGCAATCTTTAAGTAAAGAAATCCCTTGCAGTGAACTTAGATTCAATTGATACCAATGATCTGGCCTTGGAATTTGCTGGCCTTATCTAGCCCGGTATTCTTTAGTTAAAAGAACTTGATTCACCTACTGAATCACCCTGCTTAGAATTTCTTTAGAAGTCAGGATATCAATACCCATAGTCTGAACTCAATTTATGTTTGCACTTTTTGAATCTCTAGTTTTTGTTGGAGAAGCATTTCTACCTGCTTTTTTTTTTTTTACAAACACTACATAAGGCAGAGGTTGAAATGAATGATTCTGTCTGTTTCTGCAGCAAACAGACAGAGGAATTATAGCAGGAATAGATAAGATTCAGTTAAAGGAAGGGGGTTAAGTATTTTGTTAGTAGCATTCGTGGAAGGAAGGGCAAAAGACTGAGGGATAAGTCAATCCTCAATGCAGCATATTAATTAGAGTCCATTGGCTCTCAATTGCAGGTATTGAGATTCTTAATCAGCCCTATAGTGCTGAGAGCCTCCAAGAGTTTTGAATACTACAGCGCAAGCTAGAAATCCTGCTTCCTTCTTTGTAGGGGCTATCTGCCTCCTCACTAACACTCTTTTGGCTGGCAGAGTTCTGTGGGGAAAGGAGAAGGATGCATCTGAAAAGAAGCATTAAAAGATGAAGGTGGCTGAAGAGAGTGAAAAGTCTTGGAGGAAGTAACATCCTCTGCAATTTGTAAAGCTTTTTCTCCCATATCATCGGAATGCTGGAATGGCTTTGTATTTAATGCCATTTGCCTAATTTTCCACGGGCTGCCATTAACTTGTGGTATTTTCTGTGTCTCTTTCTGATACTGCCTCAATTGATCTCCCATCTAGATGCTGTTGTGGCCCATTCAGAACTCCCCTTGCTGGAAATTCAGGACATGCTTTCAGTACCCTCTTAAGTAATGCTTCAGAGATCTTAATACCTTTCTTTTCAATGAAAGACATGAACAGTCTAATAGAATAGGTATGAGATGAGTCACTTTGCCCCATATTTCCAAAACAAAAGACGTGTCTTACCCCAGAGGCCACCTGCAGGTTCCGTCTATTTTTGGCTCCAGGCTCCAATAAATGCTTCTCGAGCTGTGCGCACTTGAACTGATAACGCCTGTAAGAAAGGTTTGTTCCCAAGCCGGGGGTGCCCATTATAACAGGTGTCCAGTGGCTGTCATCAAAAGGATATTCCTTTGTGGCTTTGGGCTCGAGAAGGAGCAAGGAGTCTGAGAAAATGGGTGAAGAATAAGGGACTCAGACAAGTCAATATTTTTTGGAAGGGAAGGCGTATATCCCTGAGGACATTTTCCTTGGAAAGATCATTAAAGGAAAATGTGAGAAGTAACGTGCAGATGCGTGGAAGTAAGAATGCCAAGATAGAAAGCACGTGGCCAAGAGGGGCCTTAGGAAAGAGAAAGAGAAAGACAGTAGTGAGAACTTCAAGGTTGCAGAAAAGAAGAGGAGGAATCACGCCTTCACCTCAGGCTTTATTGTGGAGAGTGAAGAAGAATGAATAGGTAACAAAGCATAGTTGATTCTCATTGGTAGCCTAGATAATGAGAAGATCGGAGTAGGTGGGGATTCACCTGCCATGCGCTTTTCAGAGGAATGAGATTTGACAAGGTGAGGGCAAAGCCTCTGTGGCTTAGGCCCAGGAATTCTCTTGCCCTTAGAACTGCCTATACATTGATCATTGACTGCTCTGATCAAGTATTTAATACAGCAACCATACTTCCATGCCTGGTAGGCTACAGTACCATATCCAAATCATTAGCAATGCTCCCAAATTGCATGCCTCAACCCATAGAATACGTTTTAAGTCAAAATGCTAACTGGCCCTGAGGCTATGATTTGCAGGCTTTTTATACACTTTTAGGGGAGAGGGAGTATAGAGGAATTCTTGGGGGTGGGGGAGGGATGAATGGGTACTCCTAGGGCTGGGGTCCTGAATAGGTGCCAAAAGGGAAGACACAACAATCTTAGTCTTTGGTACCCAGATGTTTCACGTATGGTCATGGTGACTGAGGTTAGGTCAGTGAATCCTGACATGATCTATCTTTGTGAAACCTGGGATAACGTATCCTTGTGAAACCACATGACTAAGGACATGTCAACCTTAGTTCTTGGGACTAGGGGCCCATTCTGGATTAATCTGGAGGGCAAGTTTCCATGATATTAATCTGTTTCTTCAACGGTCACGAAGAGGACCTCGTTTGGATGAGAGGGCATTGCTATGATCTGGGAGGCACAGGGAGCTTCCTTTCCTTCCTTTTTTTCCTCAATTTTTTTGTCCCCCTCCATCCCTTCCTGCCTTTCTCCATCTCTCCCTCCCATATGTCCTCCTTCCCTCCCTCTCCCCATCCTTCCTTTTCATTCCAGCTCAGTGGAGGACATTTGAGTAAGATGGGTCCTGGAAAGTCGGTTTGACTAATCTCCCTCACTCCTCTCTGTCCAATAGAGGGCCCTCTCAGGCTTGCGGACAGATTCAAGCAATGGGAGACTTTTAAGGGCCAGACTTGGCCCGCCAGGAATGATACCCCTGCTCCATTTCCTTGCATGCTCAGGAGGTTCCCACCTCCTCCCCATGTCCTAGCTAGGTCTTGGAAGTAAGAGAGCCAGGCCAAGAATGCAGGGGAGGTTGTGGGTTGGCTTTCTGCAGGGAGAAATGCCTGCCTTGAGGCAGAGCTGGATGAAGCATGCAGGGTAAGTGGGCCACTCTAGGCGATGCCATGGTGTGGTCAGGAGAAAGAGCAGCAGCAGTAGCATTAAGGCACAAATCTGTTCTGCCATCGAAGCCTTGTTCCTGTCAGCCTAAATGGGGAGGAAGAAGATGGTCTCTGGGTGAGAGGGCATGCATCTTGTAGAGCTAGTAGGTGAAGCTCCTGTACCTTTCTTTTCTTTTGGTTTCTGCCAAAGTTGTTCTCCCTGCCCTTGCCTTCCTTCCTGCTTTCTTCCCTCCCTGGTGAAATGAAGGTCCCCGTCATGAAGGTGCTTGTGGAAGGTAAGTGTAATGAATCCATTTCCGCTCACCCTCCTGGTGGTGGTGGATGCCAGCCTCTTGTCAGCAATGTGGCAAGGGGAATGATGGAGGCCTTGAGAAGACTGGGTAGGGTGCTGCCCCCTTCCCCAGGGGGTCTATGCCGGGGTGGGAGGGAGTTGTGTGTCAAGAGTAGCAGCAGCAGCAGCAGCTGAATAGCTCCTCTGGGGATCTACCAAAAGTCTCCCCTTTGGGGACTACTTTGGGGATTGCGGGCCATGTGATTTGCGGGTTTTTTCTTTGTTTTTGGCGAAGCTTCTTTAGATAGGTCTCCCCCAATCTGAAGGCGAAGGGGTACTCTGGGACTCCTTTGGGCATTGTAGGTCAATACCAAAGAGGGTTGTTTTTTTTGTTTTGCCTCCGCCGAACCTGGACTTTTCTAAGGGATAGATGTGAGGCAAGGCCAGTCCCGGGTCGGAGGTGTGGGGTGGCTGGACCTTTTTCCATGGCTGCTGGTGGTGTATCCCTTAATGTGCGTTTGGAGCCCGAACTCCAATTGCACAGTGTGGCAAAGGCAAGGGGTCCAGCTGAAGGGTGGGGGTGGAGGAAGGAGGTCTGTGGACGAGCTACGCAGGCGCAGAGTACAAGGCAGGCCAGGAGGCTTGGAGCGCAGGCCCAGGGGCAGGCAGGCAGAGGGGGAAGGAAGCGGAAAGTTTCCCCCTTTTCTGTCAGAGCCTCCCTGTGTCGCTGTGCCTAGCATTCAGCTGGGCCAGGGCAAAGAACGGGAAGTTGCGTGTGGATGGTGTGAGGTGTGAGAATTTGGTTTTCTGTAGGAGAGGGAACATGAGAAACTGGGATTGCAGGGGAAGGGTTTTGGGGATTAAATTCAGACAAGATTTGTACTACACGAGAGAAGCAGTCTGTTAACTGGGCTATAGGGAAGGTGTTTTCCATCTCTATTTCAGGGAAGGAAATTTCCTCATTCAACGGTTCAGAAACAGGTCTGTTTCTGGTAGAGTGGGTGTTTGCCCATTGATCCTGTAAGAAACATTTTAGATCTTCTAATTGGGCTTGCATTTTATCCTCAATTTTTTCTGTTTTATCCTCAATAATTTTTATTTTAGCATCTCTAAATATAGTATTGAGGAGTTCAAAAATGACAGTACCTATTAATATAGAAATTTGGAGGTATCCTTCATTCCTCAATGCCCCTAATTCTTCAGCTGCCATAGAATTGTTAAAGAATGTAGTACTCATTTATATATATATATATATATATACATATATATATATATATATATATATATATATATATATATATATATATATATATATTTTGTAATTTCACAAAACACGTGGGGAGCAGGGCAAAGCAACAAACCTTCCACAGGGTTTTTTTTCTAATCCAGGAAGTTGTTCCTTAAGGGAAAGGATATTTAGAAACAGCTCTTCCAGCCAGGACTTTAGGGTCCTGTTGCTGAGATTTAAAACAGCTGTTTTCTGCCTATCAGAGTCACACAGCTGGGAAGTATCCGAGGTCCAATTTGAACACAGGACCTTCTGTCTCTAGGCCTGGCTCTCAATCCGCTGAGCTACCCAGCTGTCCCTTGAGATTAAAGGGAAGAAAAAGAAAAACTGCTGACTCCAATTTAACTTAAGGAGAAAAGAGAAGAGAGAAAAAGATTTTATACTCACGTGTTCTAGCAGCTGTGTCTTTAAGCCAAGTTTTTTGTTAAAAGGGACTAAGTAGTAAGACGATATAGTAAAAAGGCAAGGAATTTCAGAAGTTTATTGAGAGAATTCTTTAGAATCCCTTCGTGGTTGCCACAATGTGACAAGGAAATCACTTTAAAAGACTGATATATATTAATTTAAGGTCACCAAGGAATTCAGCTATGTAATTCCTAAATGAAAACTCAAGTCAGCCGTCAACCTTTTATAGAGTTTAATTACAAACAGGAGGAAGAAAGGAATTAGAGAGAGAGAGAGAGAGAGAGAGAGAGAGAGAGAGAGAGAGAGAGAGAGAGAGAGAGAGAGAAAGGGCAGAGAAAAGAATAGGGCTTAAATACCCCTTCTGTTTAGGCTAGGCCAAAAGGCCCAAGCCCTTAGATAGCTGGGGCAAAGAAAGGAGATCAGTCCCTATTACTCACGTGACCAAAATGGAGAAACAGTCTCAGGGGCCTCCACCTCCAGCTTCCTTCAGAGCAAGCTTCTCAGAGCACCTCTCCAACCACTCAGAGCCAAAACTCTCCAACCAACCCCTCAGTCCTCAGACCCCTCTATGTTTAAGGAAACCATCCAAGTTCCCTCCCCTCAGTTCTCACATCGACCAATCACTGTCCATCATTTTCCCTGTGCCAATGGTGGCTCAAGCTTAACCCAGGACCGCCCAGAGTTCTGTGGCTTTGCACATGTCTGTTGAAGGTCATATTCTCAAATAATTAAATCTTCATCTTTTGCTACAGCCCTTCCTAAATCCTGTTACCCTGAGTAGGGTAGAGATTGGAATAATTAAATTTTGATCTTTGCTGCAGCCCTTCCTTAATCCTGTTAGGACTGACTAGGGTGGAGATTGCAATTTCCAAGACCTGGTTCTGTCATTCCAAGTATCTCCATTGTATCAATTCTAAAATCAATCATGACTCAAAGAAATTCCTGTTCTATGCTTAGCATAGGTCAAAGCCCTTTCCATTGTTCAGCAAAAGGTTTCTGTCCTAAAGTAATCTTAAGAAGGGAGGAGGAGGGACTTCCGGTCAAGATGGCGGCTTAGAAAAAGCTAAAGTTCAGATCTCCGGAAAACCCTTCCCGACCCATCTCAAACTATAAGCTCCTAAGGCGCCGAAATTCAAAACAATCAACAGCATAGACCCTGGGAATCCTCCTCCTGGACCTGGACCTGGATCAAAAGGTAAGGCCCCCCTCAAAAGCCAGAACCCGAGATCTCACGGACCTAAGGGGTAGGAGTGCAGAGTACAAGGCTCCGGGAAGCTGCAGCCCCTCCCCACTCAGAGAGCAGGGTCGACTGAAACAACAGCAACCCTCAGGGCCTTCTATCCGAGTCCCAGTGAAAGTCACTGCCCTCAGAGTTCCGGGATTACGCAGCCCATACCCGGGCAGAGAGCAGGTTCGTCTGAAACAACAGCAACCCTCAGGGAGGGCAAGACAGCCTCACTGGCTGGATCCTTTTATCGGAGTCCCAGTGAAAGTCACAGCCCTCGGAGCTCCCAGAAGCTGTGGCCCATCCCTCCGCAGAGAGCAGGGTCATCTGAAACAACAGCAACCCTCAGGGCCAACAAAACAGCCTCACGGCCAGCTATTCTGAAGGCAACTTCCAGAAAGCAACCCGACCCCTGCAGGGAAGCAGATAGAGCCGGGGGAGAGTGTGGCCCCCTGGTCCGACCCTTCCATTCCAGTTACAGTGAAAGTCATTGCCCATACTCAATTTAACCCAGGGAAAGCTCATAGAACCGACAATCTGCCCAGGACTAAAGCCTCTGAACACCAGACAGAGATAAGGAAAGCTAATCCTCCCCATTCAGAGATGGCAATCTCCACAGAAACACAGAAGCCCCAAAATCCCAAGAAAAATAAGAAGAAAGGGGTGACTTTGGACACACTCTATGGAACCAAAATACAAAATACAGAGGAGATAGAAGAGGATATACAAGAAAATGTTCCAAAACTTTCCAAAGGAAATGGAAACTCTCCACAAACCCAGGAAGAATTTGAATCAGAAATGACCAAAAAGATGGAAGCCTTCTGGGAGGAAAAGTGGGAAATAATGCAAAAGAAATTCACACATCTCCAAAACCTGTGTGACCAAACTGAAAAGGAAAACCAGGCTTTAAAGGCCAGAATCAGGCAGCTGGAAGACAATGATCGTGTCAAAGAGCAAGAATTAATAAAGGAAAGCCAAAATACTAAGAAATTAGAAGAGAACATAAAATATCTCACCAACAAGGTGACAGATCTGGAAAATCGAGGGAGAAGAAAAAATTTAAGAATAATTGGACTTCCAGAAGAGCCAGAAATAAACACCAAACTCGAGATCGTGATAGAAGATATAATCAAAGAAAATTGCCCAGAGATTCTAGAACAAGGGGGCAATACAGCCACTGACAGAGCTCACAGAACACCTTCTACACTAAACCCCCAAAAGACAACTCTCAGGAATGTAATTGCCAAATTCCAAAGCTCTCAAACAAAAGAAAAAATCCTACAGGAAGCCAGAAACAGACAATTTAGATATAAAGGAATGCCAAACAGGGTCACACAAGACCTTGCAAGTTCTACTCTGAATGATCGTAAGGCATGGAACATGATCCTCAGAAAGGCAAGAGAGCTGGGTCTTCAACCAAGAATCACCTACCCAGCAAAACTGACTATATACTTCCAAAGGAAAGTATGGGCATTCAACAAAATAGAAGACTTCCAACTTTTTGCAATGAAAAGACCAGAACTCAGTGGAACGTTTGATACCGAAAAACAAAGAGCAAGGAATACCTGAAAAGGTAAATATTAAGGAAAGCGGGAAAATGTTATCTTCCTCTTTTACTCAAACTCTCTTCTAGAAGGACAACATTTATATCAATCTATGTATACTAACATGTGGGGAAAATGTAATGTATAAATAGGGGGTAAAGAAAGACCAAACAGAATAATCTTTCGCACACAAAGATTCACATAGGAAGGGGAGGGGAAGAAAACCCCAATAAGAAGGAGAGGAAGAGAGGGGCTTTTTACTTACACCTCAATCTCAGGGAAATCAACTCTGAGAGGGAAAAACATCCAGATCCATTGGGATCTTGAATTCTATCTTACCCAACAAGGGTAGGGAGAAGGGAAAACCAAGGTGGGGGGAGAGGAAAAATAAAAAGAGAGGGAAAGATAGGGGGCAGGGGGAGGGAAAAAAAGGGAGGGACTAAAAAGGGAAACATCAAGGGAGGGGACAAGGGGGACTGATTCAAAGTAAATCACTGGACTAAAAGGTAGAGCCGAAGAAGAAAAGGTTAGAATTAGGGAAGGCTATCAAAATGCCAGGGAGTCCACAAATGACAATCATAACTTTGAACGTGGATGGGATGAACTCACCCATAAAACGTAGACGAATAGCAGAATCGATTAGAATCCAAAACCCTACCATATGTTGTCTTCAAGAAACACACGTGAGACGGGTTGACACCCACAAGGTCAGACTTAAAGGATGGAGTAAGACCTTCTGGGCCTCAACTGACAGAAAGAAGGCAGGAGTGGTAATCATGATATCTGATAAAGCCAAAGCAAAAATAGACCTGATCAAAAGGGATAGGGAAGGTAATTATATTTTGTTAAAAGGAACTTTCGACAATGAGGAAATATCATTAATCAACATGTATGCACCAAATAACATAGCACCCAAATTTCTAATGGAGAAACTAGGAGAACTGAAGGAAGAAATAGACAGTAAAACCATATTAGTGGGAGACTTAAACCAACCATTATCAAATTTAGATAAATCAAATCAAAACCTAAATAAGAAAGAGGTAAAAGAAGTGAATGAAATCTTAGAAAAATTAGAATTAATAGACATATGGAGAAAAATAAATAGGGATAAAAAGGAATACACCTTCTTCTCAGCACCACATGGCACATTCACAAAAATTGACCATACATTAGGTCACAGAAACATAGCCCACACATGCAGAAAAGCAGAAATAATGAATGCAGCCTTCTCAGATCACAAGGCAATAAAAATAATGATTAGTAATGGTACATGGAAAACCAAATCTAAAACCAATTGGAAATTAAACAATATGATACTCCCAAACCATTTAGTTAAAGAAGAAATCATAGAAACAATTAATAATTTCATCGAGGAAAATGACAATGGCGAGACATCCTTCCAAACCTTTTGGGATGCAGCCAAAGTGGTAATCAGAGGTAAATTCATATCCCTGAATGCTTATATTAACAAACAAGGGAGAGCAGAGATCAATCAATTGGAAATGCAAAGGAAAAAACTCAAAAGCGATCAAATTAAAAACCCCCAGCAGAAAACCAAATTAGAAATCCTAAAAATTAAGGGAGAAATTAATAAAATCGAAAGTGATAGAACTATTGATTTAATAAATAAGACAAAAAGCTGGTACTTTGAAAAAACAAACAAAATAGACAAAGTACTGGTCAATCTAATTTAAAAAAGGAAGGAAGAAAAGCAAATTCACAGCATTACAGATGAAAAGGGGAACAGCACCTCCAATGAAGAGGAAATTAAGGCAATCATTAGAAATTACTTTGCCCAATTATATGGCAATAAATACACCAATGTAGGAGAAATGGATGAATATATACAAAATACAAACTGCCTAGACTAACAGAAGAGGAAATAGAATTCTTAAATAATCCCATATCAGAAATTGAAATCCAACAAGCCATCAAAGAACTTCCTAAGAAAAAATCCCCAGGGCCTGATGGATTCACCTGTGAATTCTATCAAACGTTCAGAGAACAGTTAATCCCAATACTATACAAACTATTTGACATAATAAGCAAAGAGGGAGTTCTACCAAACTCCTTTTATGACACAAACATGGTACTGATTCCAAAACCGGGCAGGTCAAAAACAGAGAAAGAAAACTATAGACCAGTCACCCTAATGAATATAGATGCAAAAATCTTAAATAGGATACTAGCAAAAAGACTCCAGCAAGTGATCAGAAGGGTCATTCACCATGATCAAGTAGGATTTATACCAGGGATGCAGGGCTGGTTCAACATTAGGAAAACCATCCACATAATTGACCACATCAACAAGCAAACCAGCAAGAACCACATGATTATCTCAATAGACGCAGAAAAAGCATTTGATAAAATACAACACCCATTCCTATTAAAAACACTAGAAAGCATAGGAATAGAAGGGTCATTCCTAAAAATAATAAACAGTATATATCTAAAACCATCAGCTAATATCATCTGCAATGGGGATAAACTAGATGCATTCCCAATAAGATCAGGAGTGAAACAAGGATGCCCATTATCACCCCTACTATTTGACATTGTACTAGAAACACTAGCAGTAGCAATTAGAGAAGAAAAAGAAATTGAAGGCATCAAAATAGGCAAGGAGGAGACCGAGTTATCACTCTTTGCGGATGACATGATGGTCTACTTAAAGAATCCTAGAGATTCAACCAAAAAGCTAATTGAAATCATCAACACCTTTAGCAAAGTTGCAGGATACAGAATAAACCCACCTAAATCATCAGCTTTTCTGTATATCTCCAACACAGCTCAGCAGCAAGAAGTAGAAAGAGAAATCCCATTCAAAATCACCTTAGACAACATAAAAAACCCAGCAAAAGAAGGGAGGAGGAGGAATCTCCCATGCCAATGGGGTTCACATTCCAATAGAGTTCCCACTCTCAATAGGAAATTTTTCAAGTATGAAATTTCCCAATGGTGAAATTTCCAACATTTATAAGTCTAAGAAATTTTAAGGTTTACAGGAAAGAAGAGGAGGAATCACGCCTTCACCCCAGGCTTTATTGTGGAGAGTGAGGAAGAATGAATAGGTAACAAAGCATAGTTGATTCTCATTGGTAGCCTAGATAATGACAAGATCGGAGTAGGTGTGGATTCACCTGACATCTGCTTTTCAGAGGAACGAGGTTTGACAAGGTGAGGGCAAAGCCTTTGTGGCTTAGGCCCTGGAATTCTCTTGCCCTTAGAACTGCCTATACATTGATCATTGACTGCTCTGATCAAGTATTTAATACATCACCACCCATACTTCCATGCCTGGTAGGCTACAGTACCATATCAAAATCATTAGCAATCCTCCCACATAGAATGCATCAACCCTTAGCATGAGTTTTAAGTGAGAATTGCTAACTGGCCCCGAGGCTGCGATTTGCAGGCTTTGTATACACTTTTAGGGTAGAGGGAGTAGTGAGGAATTCTTGGGTTGGGGGGGGAGTGAACAGGAACTCCTGGGACTGGGATCCTGAAACCCAGGAGCCAAAAGGGAAGACACAGCAATCTTAGTCTTTGGTACCCAGATGTTTAACCTATGGTCATGGTGACCGAAGTTAGGTCAGTGAATCCTGAGATCACCTATTTTTGTGAAACCTTGGATAACGTATCCTTGTGAAAACCTGGGATAACGTAACCTTGTGTAACCACATGACTAAGGACATGTCAACCTTAGTTGTTCGGACTAGGGGCCCATTCGGGATTAATCTGGAAGGCAAGTTCCCATGATATTAATCTATTTCTTCAAAGGTCAGGAAGAGGACCTTGTTTGGATGAGAGGGCATTTCTATGATGTAGGAGGTACACGAAGCTTCCTTTCCTTCCTTCTTTCGTTTCCTCATTTTCTTGGTCCCCTTCAATCCCTTCCTTCCTTTCTCCATCTCTCCCTCCCATATGTCCTGCTTCCCTCCCTCTCCCTATCTTTCCTTTTCATTCCAGCTCAGTGAAGGACATTTGACTAAGATGGGTCCTGGAAAGTTGGTTTGTCTAATCTCCCTCACTCCTCTCTATCCAATAGAGGGCCCTCTTAGCCTTTCAGGCAGATTCAAGCAATGGGAGATTTTTCAGGGCCAGACTTGACCCTCCAGGAATGATACCCCTGCACCATTTCCTTGCATGCTCAGGAGGTTCCCATTTCCTCCCCATGTCCTGGCTAGGTCTTGGAAGTAAGAGAGCCAGGCAAAGAATGCTGGGGAGGTTGTGGGTTGGCTTGCTGCAGGGAGAAATGCCTGCCTTGATGCAGAGCTGGATGAAGCATGCAGGGTAAGTGGGCCACTCTAGGCGATGCCATGGAGTGGTCAGGAGAAAGGGCAGCAGCAGTAGCATTAAGGCACAAATCTGTTCTGCGATCGAAGCCTTGTTCTTTTCCACCTAAATGGGGAGGAAGAAGATGGTCTCTGGGTAAGAGGACATTCATCTTGTAGAGCTAGTAGTAAAGCTCCTGCACCTTTCTTTTCTTTTGGTTTCTGCCAAAGGTTTTCTCCCTGCCCTTGCCTTCCTTACTGCTTTCTTCCCTCCCTGGTGAAATGAAGGTCCCACCATGAAGGTGCTTCTGGAAGGTAAGTCTAATGAATCTATTTCCACTCACCTTACTGGTGGTGGTGGATGCCAGCCTCTTGTCAGCAATGTGGCAAGGGGAATGATGGAGGCCTTGAGAAGACTGGGTAGGATACTCCCCCCTTCCCCAGGGGGTACATACCGGGGTGGGAGGGAGTTGTGTGTCAGCATCAGCAGCAGTAGTAGCAGCTGAATAGCTCCTCTGGTGACTTACCAAAGTCTCTCCTTTGGGCACTGCTTTGGTGATTGCAGGCCATGTGGTTTGCGGGTTTTTTCTTTGTTTTTGGCGAAGCTTCTTTAGACAGGTCTCTACCTTCAGAAGTCGAAGGGGAACACTGGGACTTCTTTGGGTATTGTAGGTCAATACCAAAGACGGTTGTTTTTTTTTTTGCCTTTGTATACACTTTTAGCGTGTGTGTGGGAGGTGATGGAGACTGCCAGCGGTTCCGTCAAGAAAGGAAAGATAGGAGTTTTACCGCTTCGGGGAAGGATCTGAAGTTAGGGATGGATTGAATAAAGAATCAACCACCAGTCATGTATGACAATCGAGCCCACAGAGAAGCTCCTCAGCCCATCACTCATTTCCCAAGGACGGGAGACATGAGGTGGCTATAACCATGGAGATCAGAACTGTGTTCAGAAATAGATCAAGAGCAAGCTCAGTTCCATGGAGCCTTGCTCCAAGCCCGGACTTTTAGGGCTTAATGATAGGGGTTAGAGCAGTCGAGGTGAAAGACTGAGCATGGCTAGAGGCCTGCTCAGAGAGAGAGAGAGAGAGAGAGAGAGAGAGAGAGAGAGAGATAGTAGTAAAGAAGAAAGATGAGTAGGTAAAGCTGGGCTGGGCCTGTGGGCTCGTCTATTTATTGATGATCATATGCAAAGATACATGATGCATAGTAATTAATGACAGAGTGGATCGTCATTGGTATAGAGGTACATCGTGACAAGATATGGCCTTCCCCTTTTCTCAGCCTGGTGAGAACAAAGAAACCTGATTTCGTGCCTTATTCTGGAGGATGCTGGGATCAAGGTTCAAAGGCTTTTCTTGCCATGAGCAGGACTGAGCATGCTCACTCCTAAGACAACCTTTACATTTTAATTATTCCCCTTGACCATAGATAGGTGTGGACCGCTACATCTCCCCGGTTTTGTTTAACATCAAAACAGAGATGTGCGATATCAAAAGTGGAACAAAGTTATAGCTTTAACAAATACAAACACACGTGTGCATAATTGTATCCTGATTCAAAAGTGATAACCAAATCAGATTGTAAAACTTAGGTATAAAAATTAAGTGTGATCATCACCAAGAACTGATTTAGTGATAAATCTAAAAAATAAAACTGGTCTTCCCCTCTACTTATATAAAAAATTAATGTAACAGTCTTAGCAATGAGAAAAATATCAAGAAAATATTTTCCATTCTAATGATCCTGGTTCAATGAGGTAGAAGGTCTATGGCTCACAGGACAGGTGCAATAATCAAACATGACACCCTTCACAGTCAGGACTATAAGAAGCTGTCAGATGTTTCAACAGTTAACAAAAGACTATCTCTGGAGACAAAGGATAGATCCTTCCTTCTCTCGTACTGATTCTGCATCTTAGGGATATCCAGATGCCTGCCACATAGAACACTGGTTGGTAGTTCAGTGCCAGGACGACCAGTGAATGAGAGCTTCAAAACACTGCGTCCCTGCATTCCCAACCTTAAACATCCATTTCCTATGGAATATGCATCGGTGCGTGGCTATGGCTGTCTGTTCCATGAAGAGACACTCATTATGATTCCCTTTTCATGCATCGTCTCCGACTTTTGGGTGCCTGCAACAGTAAAATTCTTGCACCTTTGTAATCCAGGATTAGAGCATTAAAGGTACTTGCCATGTAGTAAAACTTGTGACCATAGTTGAGTAAAAGGAAAATCAAAATTGAATAATAGAAAGTGAATCAAAAGTGTTCTAAACAGTGAAAATACTGACATCTTTAAGATTCTTCTCCCATTTTTTTTATTATTGTTGTTGTTGTTGGGAGAGATCCCTCCAAAGAAAAACATCCTCTCTGAACAATTCTGGAGAATCATGTATGTAACATAACAAATCATCTGAGCACATGATCTTGGGAATGTGATTCCAAAATTAAAATCAACAACAAATCAACAAACAGGAATACTAGTGAGCTATCAGATAAAGAATCAAAAATGAATTCACAATCCAATTTCAAAATGAAGTATAACTTAGCAATACTGCTGTAAAAATGATAAGAATGATCTTCATTTCCATTTAGCAATGTCAAGCGTAACAATTTTCATCATCCAAGATCACAAGTTATAATATAAAATAATAAGAAAATGATGTTCACTCCTTAGTGATCCTGAATTAAGGTGATAAAGTAATCATAGGACAGGTGCATGGACATATCATATTGCCCATGTATAGCCAGGATTATAAGAAGTTGTCACATCTTCAATAGTTAAAGAAAAAGACTTCCTCTCGAGATGAGAGGGAATCCTTGTCTTTCCCTTGTTCTGATTATGCGTAGTCTTTGGGATATATAATCCAAGATGCCTGCCACATAGAGATATGGTTGCAGGGTTGGTACCATGGCCTGTGAATGAGGGTGTCTGTAACCTGGTCGTGGTGGTTACAAAAAGGGATTTTTCCTTTGTGGGCTGGGACTCGAGAAGAAGGAGCAAGGAGTCTGAGAATATGGGTGAAGAATGACAGACAGAGACAAGTCAAAGTAATAGATAGGGCAGGCGTGATCCCCTCTGCTTTTTTCCTTGGTCAAAGAATTAAAATTAAGAAATTTAAATTTTTTTTTAAATTTAAATTTCAAATTTAAATTTAAAATTAAAAAGAAAATATGAGAAGCTTGCAGACAGGTGGAAGTAAGACAGGTGGCCCAGAGAGGCCTTAGTAAAGAGACAGTAGTGAAGCTTTAAGATTGCTGGAACAAGAGAGGGAATCATGCCTTTACCCCAGGCTTTCTTGGGGATAGCCAGGATCAATGACCAGATAAGAAAGCATAGATAATTCAGATTGGATGGGAAGGTAATGATGACACCTTTTGGGTGTGTTGACCTCAACCCGCCCTTTTACCAAGGAATTGGAGTCCTCACCAAATGTCAATGCACCAAATGTTAATGAGTTTGCATGGCTAGGTCAAGAGTCCACCCACAAATGTCAGAGTTCCAACCTTGTGTCTGAAGACACAATATCCATATATCAGTTATATTTCTTAGATGTGAATATGCTTGGAATGCTACATATCCCCCCTTTTTGTGTTAAAAAAATAAGATGAAGGGCGAGTGATATAAAAATACGAGAAAAATTTGACTCAAATTAAAAATATAAAAATCATGTAGCATCATCAAATGATACTTCAAGTGATTCAAAATAGACAACCAAAACTTATTGCAAAAAGTTTGGATGTAAAAAGTAAGTGTGATTGTCAAGAACAATGAAGATTTAACTCTCAACTTATTGATAATTTGATAAGGATGAAAATGATCTTCATACATAACATACCAGATCATCTGAGCAAATGATCTTGGGAATATGATTCCAAAATTAAAACAAAATTTTAGACTCTCTTTTCACTGTTTATGTGGCATGTTTGAAGCTGAGCTAATATGTAATATCAGAATTTACATTCCCAATGATTTCTCATTCCTGATCTAAATCGACTAAAACTCTCCTTGTACAGGGGCATAATTTTTCCACCATTAAAAGCTTTGTAAAAACATGAATACAAGAATTATTGTGAAATTTTAAACAAATACCAACATTCCCAAACACATTACATTCTGATCTGCAGTCTAAATACCCAGGATGATGATAATGAAGTGACATTTCAAGTTTTGGCTGCATATTTCGTATATCATCCTCATTTAAATTTCTGCTTTTATCAATAAACCCATCAATATGATAGCCAAGCATATCACATTACCAATATTTGGAAAATTCATTCCACCAAACCAATGTTTGGGTAAATAGAAGCTTAAGTTCTTTTTCATGGAGAAAGAATTTCTACAGTTTCTGGAACTTGTCGAATTTGGTGTAGCTTGTTCATTCCTGGTTGTTAATGTATAATATTCCATGTGCTTTTTCTACAAGCTTATCCGTGCCTATTGTGTCCTATTTTCAATACCTACTCCAAAAAAGGAAAACTTAGATCATACTTTGCCCTTGCTCCATGTATGTGTGTGATAACTCGTTCCACCTAGGAGAGTCAATAACTGCGCGTCCACAGAAATTGTCCAACCTAGCGCACTCAGATGACCACTGAGGCTTTACTTTCAAATACCAGAACGTCTTCCAGTATTTGGATGGGAAGCCAATAGACCCCGAATCCAGTGGCCTGCCTGAATTCTGGGACTTTTGGTAGAGAGCAAGAAACCGTTCCCATAAAGATATTACCCCAAAAGACAGGATTTCAGGACTAATGGTTAACAATGGTATTAACACTCAAGTACACCCATGGTGGTTGGCATGTCACGTCCACCTAGTTATTGGCAGGAACATCATCTTTGCATGGTTGTAAATGATCTTTTTCAATAACTTAGGTTCCTGATGAAAGGTTTCAGAGTGCATTTTGGCTGATCTCTCATACCTTTTTTCCAGAGTCACATCAGGATCATCTGTCCATTAAACCTGCCTGTGTAGCATTTTCTGCCTGGCACCTCCCTTTTTGTTGTCCGAGGTATCAGATCTATGCTATGAGTGAAAGTTTTCGATCTCCTCCTCTTTGGAGAGTCATACCAATGTCTATACCCTCGGGGATAGCTGCATTTCTTACAATACTAGTAGTAGTTTTACAATGTATCCTTTTGACAGTATCATAGACATACAAAATGAAAGGTATACATTCACGTCTAAACAAGTGTAGCTATTTTGTTTTGATTCCATAAGAAAGACCTCGGAGTGTGGGATTTATCTGATGTCTTAGACAGACACAAGTGTGGTTTAGTCCTTCTGAGTTAGCATCCTTGCTCTTGGTTTGGGTACACTGTATCAATGGATGTCAGCCGGACCAGTGTCCCACAGTAGCCTAATAGCTAATGTCACTGATAGTGTCATGTCAGTCTTCTGGAGTGATCTTAGTCACCGGTGAAGTGTCCTTCCAGCGTGCCTGGATAGTGGCTGGCGTGTAGTTAGCTGATGTCAACAGCGTTGGTCTGCTTCTGTTCCTGGTCTTGTGTTGGCTGGCATGATGTGCTTTGTGGGTGACCAGATGTTTCCACTCTCTGTCAACATACAGACAAGACCTCGACCCAACGTGATCATCCCCTTGGGTCCCTCACAGTCTTAATTTCTTGGTAATATTCAACTCAATTCAGATCTATCCTACAATGTAATCTTTTGCAGGACATTCAAACTGTTATTGCAAAGTTTTAACTGATGTTCGTTTTAGAGTGTGGAAGAGATCGATGGTTAGTGATACCGTTTCCACCCTTCTTTCTTATGAAAGTTGAAATGCCACAGCTGAACCAAATTGACTTTTCGATAAGTCTGATAGGAAGAAAGACATGCTGTTGTTTGCCAATATAATGTACCCTTGAAGACAATGATCACATATACATTTTGGACGATAGTAACAAATCGTACTGCAATAGGACAGTATTTATGGTACAGTCATAACCTTCCCAATTGTACCATTTGATATTTGATCATATTTGGGTAACGTGGAACAATTCCACAAAAGTAATTTTCAGTTACCTGTTATGCCAATACCATTTGGAATTTTCAGGTATGTGATAACGTTTGATCTTATAACAAATACCAATAAATCTGTAGCACAGAGTATCTCTCAGGGACTTAACGATATTCTTCTTTAGGCAAATTGTGTTTCATACAATGACATGTGCATGGATAGTGTGTTAGACCTGCCTATAGGGCAGTGATGATCTTTCCAGCTCATCGGCTGTTTTTTCCATGTGTCCTGTGCCAGACACCTCTGCAGTCTGTCCTTTTTCTGGTGAGATTTTCTTGCCATCGGATAGCTTGCATATAAGCCATGAGCTATCCAATTCAGCCCATTTATTGCTATTAAAAGCACTGCTATCCCAAGATGTTTGGAATAGACAACCGTGCACAATTATTTCTAAGTTCTGTAATGGCTTTGCTCACTTCTTCATTTGAGCTTAATGCCATAAACCAGGAGAGTAACTATCTCCCTTCACCTTTCAGTGTTCAACTTTTTATCTCAGGAGCATCTTGGAATGCACTCTTTGTTCCAAAACGTGTAGTGGATATTTTTAGAGGTGAACATAATCCACAACATTTTGCAGTGGCTTTGAAACGTTTTACTCTTGACTTTGCAAGACCGCATACATAGATGCTTAATCTTTGCTTTTCCACACCAATAACGATGAAAAATCATACCATAAATCACGTATGATTTTACCAACGTGTACTGTGATCTTAAGCATTTTCCTATTTGCACACAATTTTTTGCTCTATCCAAAATTTTATCTTATGTAATCATTAACATTATAGTACTGTCTTATGTTGTAAAAGTATGCGCAGCTTTATCAGGCAGTTGCATAGGTGTTATAGTTAACCTGTAATAGTTAAATTCATAACTAAAAAGATTTCAATACTGTGACTAGAGTTATTAGTTTCATTCATAAACTTTTATAAAATTTCACTGTAAAAATAGGTCACATTGTGCAGGTAGCATTTGGATTTGCATTATTATCATAGGTTTTAAATTAATATTATGATCAGCTTCAATATCTGTAGTTTGAGTGAGTGGCAGTATTGCCCATTTAAATCACCACTAAATCATGGTACTGGCTAACAAATTGCTCAATAACCTTGATAAGTAACTCCTGGTTGGTTAACAGATTGACTCCTCCCAGCCGTGTGTCCACTCTGCAGAGAGTGTCTGATTTTTATGATTGAAGCTCTCCTAATTATCAATAATTTGCTTTCTGGATGAAGTCGCATTAACAGGCCTCCTAAAAAGTTTCTGAACTGCATCCAGGTGGTTGGAATAATCTCAGCCAATTTTTTATTTTTGCTGCTCTTGTGTCCTGCTTCAGAAATTTTTTATAATTCGCACATATTTAAATTTGAATGTATTAGAAACTTCTATAAAGCATATTCCAGTTTTTGCTAGGCATTTCTTAGTATGAAATTGCCTAATTGGGAGGGAGTTGCCTGTTAAGAGCAGCAGCAGCAGTAGCTGTGTAGCTCCTCTGGTGACCTACCAAAGTCTCCCCTTTGGGCACTGCTTTGGTGATTTCGGGCCATGTGATTTGCGGGGTTTTTCTTTGTTTTTGGCGAAGCTTCTTTAGACAGGTCTCCCCCAATCTGCAGGACTTCTTTGGGCATTGTAGGTCAATACCAAAGAGGTTTTTATTTTTATTTTTTTGCCTCAGGCGAACCTGGGCTTTTTGTAAGGGATAGATGTGAGGCAAGGCCAGTCCCAGGTCGGAGGTGTGGGGGTGGGGCCTGTGCCCTTTCCCCTGGTTGCTGGTGGTGTATCCCTTAATGTGCCTTTGGAGCCCGAAGCCCAATTGCAGAGAGTGGCAAAGGCAAGTGGTCCAGCTGAAGGGTGGGGATGGAGGAAGGAGGTCTGTGGACGAGCTACACAGGCGCAGAGTGAAAGGCAGGTCAGGGGGCTTGGAGCGCAGGCGCAGGCACAGGCAGGCAGAGGGGGAAGGGAGCGGAAAGTTCCTATATAATAACTAATAACTAACTAATAACTAGAGTTATTAGTTTCATTCATTCCCATTCTGTCCCATGTAGGTGTAGAATAGCCTATTGCACAGAGTATGGTCAACAACAGTGCATCCACAGAGGTTGTCCAACCTTGAGCACTCAGTTTACCACAGAGGCTAGACTTTCCACAGACCAGAACGTCTTCCAGTATTAGAAGGGGAAAATGATAGACCCCAAATCCAGCATTCTGCCTGAACTCTGGGGCTGGTGGGAACAAGCATGAAAGAGTTCCCATAAAGACATCACCCCAAAAGATGGGGGTTTTTAGGAGTAAGGTCCAAAAAGGGTATTAACATGGAACCACACCAATGGCGGTTGGCACATAATATCTATATAGGTATTGTCAGGAACATCATCTATACATAGATGTAGATGACCGTTTTCAATAACTTAGGTTCCTACATAAAAATTGTCAAAGTACCTTCTGCCTGACATTTCATCCTTTTTTTGTAAGAGTTAGATCAGGACCATCTGTCCATCCTAAATCTCTGGGCAGCGTCTCCTGCTTTAAACATAATTATTTTTGTTGTCAGGGTTACTAGGTCTATGCTGTGGATGAAAAATTCCATCTCCTTCTCCTAAGAGAGTCATAGCAATGTCTATACCCTTGTATAATAGTAGCATTTCTTACAATACAAATAGGAATCTTACAATGCATACAAAATAAATTCCTTTTGACAGTATATAGCATCGACATATAAAACGAAAGGCATACAGTAGTGTCTGAACAACTGTAGCTATTCCCTTTTGATCCCATTGTCAAGTATTTGGAGTGTGGGATCTTTATGGTGGTATCTATACCAAATAGATGAGCATCTTTTACATTTTTCAAACATTTGTGCAAACATCAATTCAAGTATCAACATTCCCATGAACATTACATTTTGATTTGTTTTTGAAAGAACAAGAATGAAGCTAATGCAGTGACATGGCAACTCTTGGCTACATATTTCTTATATAAGCCTTATGGGTATGTCCAAAAATGAAATTTCTGATTCACATATCAGGATCAGAGCATTAGTCGTACTTACAATGTACTTGTAGTATTTCAAAGAAAATATATGGGAAAAATAACCTGAGAAAATGATCATGGAAAATGACCATGAAATGAATGCAAAATTTTAAAGTAACGGCTCACCTTTCATGCGGCATAGCTGTAGCTGAGCCAATGTGTCATGTCAGAATTGACATTCAAAAATGATTTCTATTTCCCTAATCGATGTTGACCACGATTGACCCTGTAAAACTTTTGCCCAACTATAAATGCAGCAATAAGTGCAAATTCTTAACAAGTACCGATATTCCCATAAACATTACATTCTGCTTTGTTGCATTAATATGCCTCATATAAAGTTTCTGAACTTCATTCATGATTTTTAAACAATTTCTGCTCATTTCCATCCTTGCTGACCTTATGCCGTGTTTAAAAAATAATAGTTCCTACAGATTTAAAATGTGAATGTATTAGAAAATTCTCTAAAGCATATACCAATTCATGCTGGTCATTTAAACACTTGCACTTAGTATTAACTTTCCTTTTGACCAATTCCAGTCCTTGTGATTAAACCTTATAACCTAATTCAGGCTGTGGGCAATGAAACCCTGACTTCTATAGAAAGATAAGACCTTCATCCCTGAAGGCTTCTTTTCTTATGCAGCCTGCCCGGGTCCCCACAGAACTCTGCAAGCCAAAACAGCATTAAGGAGGCTAAGGATAGCCCCCTGCAAACAGGAAGCAGGAGTTCTAGCTTGTGCTATAGGACGCCAACCTGTTGGAAGCTCTCACCATTATAGAGCTGATTAAGACCCTTCATCAGCAAAATTTTTACACCAGATGATTGGAAATTAAGAAAAGTATTACCTGATGTTAAGAGCAAATGGGTTCTTATTAAAATGCTACATTAAACAAGGAGGATTGACTTATCTCTCAGTCTTTTGCCCTTCCCTCCACTTATGATACTAACAATATACTTAACTCACTTCCCTTAACTGACTTTTCTATCCTTGCTATCTTTCCCCTGCCTGTTGCTGCAGAAACTGACAGAAATATTCCATGTCAACCTCTGCCTCCACCCATGCTTAATGTAGTATTATGATCATTTTAAATTTATAGAAATAAGCAGGTAGAAAGGCTTCTCCAACAAAAATCAGTAATGATCCTAATAGTGCAGGCTCAGACTTAATTCAGGCTATGGGCATTAAAATCCTGACTTCTATAGAAATTCAAAGCAGAATAATTCATACTGTGAATCAAGTTCCTTTGACTAAAGAATCCGGGGCTAGATAACACTGAGACCTACAGGTCGGAAGGCAAAATCATTCTTATCAATTCAATATGAGTTTATCACAAGGAATTTCTCTACTTGAACATTGCTTATTTCAAAAGTTGTGAAAGGCACAAGCCAAATATCATAAAAAGAAACTCAAGTGCCATAACTCTGTGTTACCTACCAGAAATTATCTAGCACAGGTAAATTGTGAAAGCTTAATAAGCAATGGTTAAACGCAGAACAAAACTTTAGGTTAAAGTGTGCTTTGAGGAGAGAATTCCTCACAAAAGGACTATGAGATCTTATCAAAGCATGAAAACCACCTCTCAAAAACCTAAAGGAAGACCAGTTTTAAGAAAAGGAGAGCACATGTTTGCCCTAACTATTAGGAAGCAAACAGGCATTTTTGCTCTCAAGAAAACAGCCAGAGCAAAAGGCTTTTTATTTTATCAGCAAAACTCTCCAGCAGTTTAGCATATCTAAAAGAAACAAGCTTTTTAAAACACAGTCAGAGAATGCAGGAGGACTCTTGTTTAAACGTAAAGGTATAAACCTGATATGCCTTTCAAACCGATCTTTGCTAAGACATGGTATTACCATGAAGCAAAGTTTAAAAACTAAATCGTCTTAATTGGGATTAGACATGGCAAATTTATATAGGAATGTCTGATTATATTTCTTGATAGGAAAAGTTTTACAGTTAGAAATCTTTATCCGGATTTTGTCACATGCTACAAGAGATATTTTATCTGTAATCATATTTTAAAATGAATTATAGTATAATTGTAGGTTAAATACCAAGATATAAACACTATTTTCCCAAGGCTTTTAGAGGTAAATCCAGATGTACTCTTGCAACCATGTGACTCACTGCCACAAGTATTTGGATCTGGAAAGGAAATTTCATCCAGCAGTTTGATCAATTGATCCTGCCATATAGAGGGCAATACTCCTACACCTCAGGTTACAAGTTTTTATGACAAGTATTGAATACTATCAAAAGCAAAATTAACAACCAGTGCCATTTTTTAACTGCCTAGCATCAATTGGCATATGCTTTAGAGAAATTTCTAATAGATTCAAATTTTAAATAAGTTGGTATCATTACATTTTCAAACAGGACATAAGGTCAACCAGGATAAAACCTAGCAGCCAATATTTAAAAACCTGAATGAAGTTCAAAATTGTATGTAAGCCACATTATTGCAACTTTATCCAAAAGGCAAATTATTTAGAATCATTCAATCTCAAAAGAATATAGCATCAATTCTAAATATGAGACACATTCTCAACATTGCAAGGCATCAAAGTAAAAACAGTGCTGGGAGGATTCAAATTGTTAATCAGCAGTAAATTATGAAGGTTAAGAATTAATTTGTTCACCAGCAACAGTGCCTTATTTGTGGTTTAGAATCGGCGACACTACCACTTATTCAAATTGCGTATATCGATCCTGAGCATGATTGCAGTCTAAAACCAATTACTAGTATACAAGCTCAAATATTACTTGCGCAACGTGGTCCATTTTGGCAACAGAATTTTGTAAAACTCATAGGTAAAATTGATAGTTCCATTCATATTATCAAAATCTTTTCAGTCATGAATTTAAATTGGATAGATTAAAAATAATAACATCACGGCAATTGCTGTGCTTCCATTTACTGCATCTATTTAGGGTACGGCAGCTATTGATGCATGCACAGTATAAGTTTATACAAAAGCAAAAGTTACATGCAGGTAGGGATGAGACAGCTGTCCCTTTTAGAGCACGTTCACTATTCTCCTTGGTCCTCACCATGTCCTGGGTAGGTCTGTGAAAGGAGTGAAGCAGGTAGAGAATACACTAGACGCTGCTGGCTGGCTGACTGGCTGGCTGGCTGGCTGGCTGTGTGCTGGCATCAGTGCCTGCCTAGATAGAGAGATGGCTGGAACCTATAGGGTAGCCTGGTAACTCTTGGGCTTCACTTGTACCTTGTGTTCTTGGCTGTCCATCAGAATGGGATGCCACAGAGCGGTCAGCTGTAGCACAAAGAGCAGCAGCAGCAGCAGCAGCAGCAGGAGTGTTATGGCAGCTCTTCTGTTCCGTGTCTAGGACTCCTGCCTTTTGGGTTGAAGGTTTAATGTCCAGTTCTGGCTCTGATTTCATGGAGGACACACACAGACACACACACACAGACACACACACACACACACACACACACACACACACGGTAATGCAACACACAAGAGGTACTTTATTGAGCAAACTGTAGCTTGGGGCTGAGCACCAAAACTGCTGGCCCCGAGGCTGTGATATGCAGGCTTTTTATACACGTTTAGGGTAGAGGGAATTCCTGGAGTTGGGGGGGGGGGGATGAACGGGTACTCCTGGGGCTGGGGTCCTGAAACCCAGGTGCTAAAAGGGAAGTCGCGTGAATCTTAGTCTTCAGTACCCAGATTTTTCATGTATGGTCATGGTGACCGAGGTTAGGTCAGTGAATCCTGAGATCATATATCTTTGTGAAAGCTGGGATAAGAATCCGACCTGCGGCTGCTACATAATGTATGTCCTTAGTGGGTTTGGGCTCGAGAAGGAGAAAGGAGTCGGAGAAAATGGGTGATAAATCAAGAGACACAGAGAAGTGAATTGAAATGGGGAGCGGCGATGGCCCCTGATACTATTTTCCTTAGAAAAATAATAAAAGGAAAATCTGAGACATAAGAGACCAAGTGGAAGTAAGAATTCCGAGATAGAAAGTGCCAAGAGTGGCACTTGGACAGATAAAGAGAGACAGCAGGGAGAACTCCAAGGTTGCAGGAAACAAGAGAAAAAGCAGGGGGCCTCACCCCAGCCTTTATTGTGGATTGTGAGGTGATGTGACATAGCACTTAGTTCTTAACTTTGTTTGGATAGACAATGAGAAGGTCGGAGTAGGTGGGGATTCTCCTGACATGAGGTTTGACAAGGTGAGGGCTAAGCCTTTGTGGCTCAGGCCCAGGAATTCTCTTGCCCTTAGAACTGCCGATACATCGATCATGAATGGATCTGATCAAGTATTTCATACATCAACCATACCCCCATGCCTGGTAGGTTATATTTCCCCCCCCCCTTGTTTTTACAGAAATAAAATAAGAGGGTATCCTGTTACAATGAAATTGTAAACTTAATCAACAAACAGCAATACTAGTGAGCTATCAGATAAAGAATCAAAAATGAATTCGCAATCAAATATCAAAATGAAGTATAACTTAGCAATACTGCTGTAAAAATGATAAGAATGATCTTCATTTCCATTTAGCAAAGTCAAGCTTAACAATTTTCATCATCCAAGATCACAAGTAATCATATAAAATAAGAAGAAAATGATGTTCACTCCTTAGTGATCCTGAATTAAGGTGATAAAGTAATCATAGGACAGGTGCATGGACATATCATATTGCCCATGTATAGCCAGGATTATAAGAAGTTGTCACATCTTCAATAGTTAAAGAAAAAGACTTCCTCTCGAGATGAGAGGGAATCCTTGTCTTTCCCTTGTTCTGATTATGCGCAGTCTTTGGGATATATAATCCAAGATGCCTGCCACATAGACATATGGTTGCAGGGTTGGTACCATGGCCTGCGAATGAGGGTGTCTGTAACCTGGTCGTGGTGGTTACAAAAAGGGATTTTTCCTTTGTGGGCTGGGACTCGAGCAGAAGGAGCAAGGAGTCTGAGAATATGGGTGAAGAATGACAGACAGAGACAAGTCAAAGTAATAGATAGGGCAGGCGTGATCCCCTCTGCTTTTTTCCTTGGTCAAAGAATTAAAATTAAGAAATTTAAATTTTTTTTTAAATTTAAATTTCAAATTTAAATTTAAAATTAAAAAGAAAATATGAGAAGCTTGCAGACAGGTGGAAGTAAGACAGGTGGCCCAGAGAGGCCTTAGTAAAGAGACAGTAGTGAAGCTTTAAGATTGCTGGAACAAGAGAGGGAATCACGCCTTTACCCCAGGCTTTCTTGGGGATAGCCAGGATCAATGACCAGGTAACAAAGCATAGATAATTCAGATTGGATGGGAAGGTAATGATGACACCTTTTGGGTGTGTTGACCCCAACCGGCCCTTTTACGGAGGAATTCGAGTCAGCACCGAATGTTAATGAGTTTGCATATGTCAGAGTTCAAACCTTGTGTCTGAAGACACAATATCCATATATCAGTTATATTTCTTAGATGTGAATATGCTTGGAATGCTACATATCCCCCCTTTTTGTGTTAAAAAATAAGATGAAGGGCGAGTGATATAAAAATACGAGAAAAATTTGACTCAAATTAAAAATATAAAAATCATGTAGCATCATCAAATGATACTTCAAGTGATTCAAAATAGACACCCAAAACATATTGCAAAAACTTGGGATGTAAAAAGTAAGTGTGATTGTCAACAACAATGAAGATTTTACTCTCAACTTATGAATAATTTTAGAATGATAAAAATGATCTTCATTCTTAGTAATCAAAATCAAAGATAAAAGTCTAATAATAGCTTAAAAATAATGAGAAAAAGTAATAAGAAAATAATCGTACCTCAAGATGCATGAAAAGAAAAACAACATAGGATACTCAAAATATTCAGAGAAAATAAAGTAAAAGAGCATCAAATCCCAATTGCTCAATTGAAATAAGAATGGATAAAGATACCCTTAAAAATACTTTCTCTTTTTCTCCCCCCCCCTTTTTATTTGAAAAGCATACCAAATACATGAGCATCTTTTCATTTTTCAAACATTTGTGCAAACATCAATTCAAGTATCAATATTCCCATGAACATTACATTTTGATTTGTTGTTGAAACAACAAGAATGAAGCTAATGAAGTGACATGGCAACTTTTGGCTGCAGATTTCTTATATAAGGCTTATGGGTATGTCCAAAAATACAATAATATTTTATTATATTATATTATAATTAATATGCCTCATAAAAAATTTCTGAACTGTATCCAGGTGGTTGAAATAATCTCAGCCAATTTTTTATTTTTGCTGCTCTTGTGTCCTGCTTCAGAATTTTTTTAGAATCCCACATATTTAGAATTTGAATGTATTAGAAACTTCTTTAAAGCATATTCCAGTTTTTGCTGGGCATTTCCTAGTATTAAATTGCCTAATTGGGAGGGAGTTGTCTGTCAAGAGCAGCAGCAGCAGCAGCTGAGTAGCTCCTCTGGGGACCTACCAAAGTCTCCCCTTTGGGGACTACTTTGGTGATTGTGGGCCATGTGATTTGCGGGGTTTTTCTTTGTTTTTGGCGAAGCTTCTTTAGACAGGTCTCCCCCAATCTGAAGGCGAAGGGGAACGCTGGGACTCCTTTGGGCATTGTAGGTCAATACCAAAGAGGTTTTTGTTGTTTTTTATTTGCCTCAGGCGAACCTGGGCTTTTTTTAATGGATAGATGTGAGGCAAGGCCAGTCCCGGGTCAGAGGTGTGGGGGGGGCTGAGCCTTTTTCCATGGCTGCTGGTGGTGTATCCCTTAATGTGCCTTTGGAACCCGAAGCCCAATTGCAGAGAGTGGCAAAGGCAAGTGGTCCAGCTGAAGGGTGGGGATGGAGGAAGGAGGTCTGTGGACGAGCTACACAGGCGCAGAGTGAAAGGCAGGCCAGGAGGCTTGGAGCGCAGGCGCTCAGGGGCAGACAGGTGGCACGCAGGCGCAGTAGGGGCAGGCAGGTGGCACGTGGCGGAGGGGGAGGGGAGCGGAAAGTTCCCGCCTTTTCTGTCAGAGCCTCCCTGTGTCGCTGTGCCTAGCATTAAGGTCCGCCAAGGCAAAAGACTGGAAGTTGCCTGTGGACTGTGTGAGGTAGGGGAGCAGCACTTGGGCCGAAGTTGGTCACTTGAGGCACCTCTGCCGACGGGAGGAGGCTTTGGGGGTGGCTGCCTCCGCGGAGCCCGCCTCTTGCCTCTTCCTCTGGGTTCTTTAGTAGTCCCGCCTGCTGCCTGTACTGGTCAGCTCCATAGGCAGGCCTACCCCTGAAAGCTGCCCCTCCCTCTCAATTGCCCGCCTCCCACACTGCCCCTCCTCTCCCTGGGGGACACCCACCAGAAAGTCCCCTCCTTCAGTAGCCCCACTCCCAGGTCCCCAACTTCCTCAGGTGCTCAGCTCCCCCTCCCCCACCCCCTTCGCCTCTTGGTCTCCCTCTTGAGGCCACATATTGGTATTGCATCCGAGGAGGGTTTTTTTTTTTTTAAATGGTTTTGAAATAAGCTTTTAGAGCTCTGTGCAAGTTGGACCCCAAGCCTCGTACACATCCTCACGTCTCAGGCATAAATATGAGTGGACCTTGGCCGTGAGTGGCCCACGTTGCCTTAGAGCAGTCACACACCTGCCTTCCACCCTGTGCTCTCAGTATTCTCCTTCCATAGCGGATGCAGAAATGATTAAGGAAGTTCTTTCTGCTCTCCCGCTGCCTGAAGCCCTCGCTCTAGTTCACTGCTGTGCCCATAGAGGTGGCACTGACCCTGTCTCCAGGGGACATGACTGAGCAGATGCGGCTGCCAAGCTAGCAGTCATAGGAGGGCCTGAACTACTTTGAACATGAACAACCACTGATGACTTAAATGGATCACTTTCCTATAATGAAAAGGAAGTGGAGAAATGGAAAGGAAAATTCAAAGCAAAACCAATTCATGGAGTGTGGGTGTCATCTGAAGGAAAACCCCTGCTCCCTAGAAGTTTTCATCACCAAATTTACCAATCTGTTCATCCTAATGACCACTTTGGTACCCCGGGCATGGTGGATTCTGTTAAGAGAGTCTGGCTGGCCCCTGGTATAACTACCAGAGCCTCTAAAGTGTGTTCATCCTGCTCTCCTGCCAGGCAGATCACCAACATGTCTGTGGTGGAAAAGCCTTTGGTGGGCGTTCTCTGGCTTACACACCTTTTGAGTGGTCTTTGTAAGGGAAGTGTCTCCTTAGGAGTGGTAGGGACCAAGGATCTGGAGGGATAGAGGAGGCAAAGGCAAGTCCTGTGTGACCCTGGAGGCATGACCCTCCCCTGCAAGCATGCCCATTCCTCCAGCCATGCATCCCTCCTCACCTCAAAAGGGGGGAAGTGGTCGTTCCTGGCAACATCAGGCCAACCTTGGCCTTGCAGGGATGAGACAGCTGTCCCTTTTACTGGCATGTTCACTATTCTCCTTGGTCCTCACCATGTCCTGGCTAGGTCTGTGAAAGGAGTGAAGCAGGTACATAAGGCACGAGATGCTGCTGCCTGGCTGGCTGCCTGGCTGCCTGGCTGACTGCGTGCTGGCATCAGTGCCTGTTTAGATAGAGAGATGGCTGGAACCTGTAGGGTAGCTTGGTCACTCTTGGGCTCCACTTGTATCTTGTGTTCTTGGGTCTCCCTTAGAATGGGATGCCACAGAGCGGTCAGCTATAGCAGAAAGAGCAGCAGCAGCAGCAGTAGTGTTATGGCAGCTCTTCTGTTCCATGTCTAGGACTTCTGCCTTTTGGGTTGAAGGTGTAATGTCCAGGTCTGGCTCTGATTCCATGGTGGATACACACACACACACACACACACACACACACACACACACACAGACAGACACACATGGTAATGCAACACACAAGAGGTACTTTATTGAGCAAAATATAGCTTGGTGCTGAGCACCAAAAGTGCTGGCCCCGAGACTGCGATTTGCTGGCTTTTTATACACTTTTACGATAGAGGGAGTAGTGAGGAATTCCTGGGGTGCGGGGAGTGAACAGGAACTCCTGGGGCTGGGGTCCTGAAACTCAGGTGCCAAAATGGAAGACACAGCAATCTTAGTCTTTGGTACCCATATGTTTCTCGTATGGTCATGATGACCGAGGTTAGGTCAGTGAATCCTGAGATGATATATCTTTGTGAAACCTGGGATAAGAGTCCGACCCGCGGCTGCTACATAATGTATTTCCTTAGTGGGTTTGTGCTCGAGAAGGAGAAAGGAGTCGGGGAAAATGGGTGATAAATCAAGAGACACAGAGAAGGGAATTGAAATGGGGAGCTGCGATAGTCCCTGATACTATTTTCCATAGAAAAATCATGAAAGGAAAATCTGAGACATAAGAGACGGCGTGGAAGTAAGAATTCTGAGATAAAAGGCACGTGGCCAAGAGTGGAGCTAGTACAGATAAAGAGAGACAGTAGGGAGAACTCCAAGGTTGCAGGAAACAAGAGAAAAAGCAGTGCGCCTCACCCCAGCCTTTATTGTGTATTGAGAGGTGATCAATGAATACGTGACATAGCATGTAGTTCTTAACTTTGGTTGGATAGACAATGACAAGGTCGGAGTTGGTGGGGATTCTCCTGACATGAGCTTTTCAGAGGAATGAGGTTTGACAAGGTGAGGGCTAAGCCTTTGTGACTCAGGCTCAGGAATTCTCTTGCCCTTAGAAGTGCCGATACATTGATCATGAATGGATCTGATCAAGTACTTAATACATCAACCGTACCCCCATGCCTGGTAGGTTATATTTCCCTCCCCCTTTTTTTACAGAAATAAAATAAGAGGGTATCCTGTTACAATGAAATTGTAAACTTAATCAACAAACAGCAATACTAGTGAGCGTAGTCAGATAAAGAATCAGAAATGAATTCACAATCAAATATCAAAATGAAGTGTAACTTAGCAATACTGCTGTAATAATGATAAGAATGATCTTCATTTCCATTTAGCAATGTCAAGCGTAACAATTTTCATCATCAAAGACCACAAGTAATAATATAAAATAATAAGAAAATGATGTTCACTCCTTAGTGATCCTGAATTAATGTGATAGTCATCATAGGACAGGTGCATGGACATATCATATTACCCACATATAGCCAGGATTACAAGAAGTCGTCAGATCTTCAATAGTTAAAGAAAAAGACTTTCTCTCGAGATGAGAGGGAATCCTTGTCTTTCCCTTTTTCTGATTATGCGTAGTCTTTGGGATATTTTGAAGCTCTCTCAGAGGGAGAGGAACTTCAAGGTAGAAAGATAGGGACAGGATAGAAGTTGTAGATACCACGAGGGGCATGACGGAGTCAAAGTAGAGATATGAGGTGGCCAGAATGAGTCTTTATTAATTGTCAATGAGCCACAGCTAAGCTCTGATCAAAGGACCCTTCCGAAGGCTTTTACCAGTCCAGAGATCCATATTTAATACCACACAGGTCAGAGAGATGAATAGAGAAAGCTTAAAGATGGAGCTTGGCCAGAAGCCAAGCTCCTGCAAGGACAGCCATCAGCTAGCCTGAAAAAGAAGGAGAGAGAGAGAGAGGTGGAGCTTGCTGTGCTACAAATACCCTTTGCTACGCAGTCCATAGGGATGACCCTCCTTGGTTAATGACAAGGCATAGGTGTGGTTTCTCTGAACCAGGCGAGAACAAAGAAACTTGTTTTCCCGCCTAACCTGGGGGAAGCTGGGGTCAAGGGCCAGAGGCCTTCCCAGCCATGAGCAGTGCTGAGCATGCTGAAGACTGAGCATGCTCTCTTTTAAGGCAATCTGCACATACCAACTGTTCCCCTTGCCCATAGCTAGGGGTGGACTGCTACATCTCCCCCTTTTTGTTTTACACACAAATGAATAGTGTAATATCAAAATGTAGCACCATCACAGCATTAACAAATACAAACACTCTGGTGCATAATCATATTCTGATATAGAGATGAAAAACCCACCCTGATTGTATAACTTAGATATAACAATCCAGAGTGAACATCAGCATAAACTGATTCAGTGATCAGTCTTAAAAATTCCAAGCTGATCTTTCTATCTGCCTGTCTGCATTTCAGGATCGATGCAACAGTCTTAGTAGATATAAAATGTTAAGAAAATAATTTCCACGCTACTGATCCTGGTCTAATGAGGTAGAATTCTATGGCTCACATGACAGGTGCAATAATCAAACACGCCACCTTTCACAGTCTGGACTATCAGAAGTTGTTCGCCTTTTCAACAGTTAGCAGAATACTATCTCTAGAGATGAAGGATGAGTCCTTCCTTTCTCTCCTACTGATACTGCATCTTGGGGATCTCTCCGTGCTCACTGCCAGATGCCTGCCACATAGGAAACTGGTTGGTAGCTCGATGCCAGGACATTCAGCGACTGAGGGTGTCGGTACGCCATGTCTCTGCATTTCCCAACTTCAAACATCCATTTCATATGGAAAGTGTATAATCGTGGCTGAGGCTGTCTGGTCCATAATGAAAGATTCATTATGATTCCCCTTACATGTAATCAGACATCACCTTCCAGAATAGTCACCTGAAAATTAACAATTGCTGTCATGTTCTCATGTCTACCGACTGTTAGGTGACTGCAATTCTAGAAATCTTTGCACCTTCATCATTCTGGATCAGAGCATCACTAGTACTTTCCCAGTACTTAAAAATTCTGGCAATAATTGTGCAACAGAAAAATCAAAGTTGAATACTTGAAAATGAATCAAAAGTGTTCTCTCAAATGAACATACTGATATCTATACGATTCCTCTCCCTTTTCTTTTTTGTTTGTGTGTTGGGAGAGATCCCTTCAAAGAAAAACATCCTCTCTGAACAATTCTGGAGGATCACGTTATCACATGTCAAATGATCGTAGAAAATTGATCCTGGGAGCCTGATCCCAAAATTAATACAAGATTCTAGACTCTTGGCTCACAGTCTATGTGGTATCCTTGAAACTGAGCCAATGTAAAATATCAGAACTTATATTCCCAATGATTTCTAATTCCTGATTGCAGCTCTCGGCCTGGGAGAGGCTGCAAGGGGTGAGAGAGAGAGGATAGAGATAGAGTAGAAGTTTTTATCCCGCGAAGGGCGTGAACGAGCTGACTTTAGAGATGTGAATAACCGAGTCAGTAGACAAATATTATTTATATGAGCCACAGCTAAGCTCCGACCACTGAGTGTAATTATTCAGGCTGAAACCACCCAATGATCTCAATTTAACACAGTACTGGTCAGAGGATAATGCTAGCTCAGATGGAAAGGAGATCAGAAACTACAGGAGGTAGATAATGCTAGGTAGTATTAGGAGAAAGAGAGGAAGTAAGGCAGGCCTGGCCTAAAGACGAGGCCTTAGTGAGAAAGATAGAGAAGAGAGAGAGAGACAGGGGAGAAGATGCTACTTGCCAAACCTGGGGATGCTGATCAAGTGGGCGGAGCTTAGTGGAGCTTGTTTATTTATAGTCTTGCCAGCTCAATACATATTGAACAGTTATATGATACCTCAATACATATGGATGAGTTATCTGGGGTACCCCTATTGGATAATACAACCTATGACAAGGTGAAGGTGGGGTTATACTCCTCAGGTGAGTGGGACAAAGGAAAGCAAGGTTTCGCGCCTAAACTTCAGCCATGCTGGCAATAAAATTCATTGCCATGCACAGAATGGCCATGTGCTCACTCACATTCCTTGTTTCCCCATAATGTCTATGGGCTGGGCTGCTACATCTCCCCCTTTTTGTTTGACACACAAATGAATAATATAATATCAAAGTGTAACTCAACACACGCTAAATATAGACACACTGGTGCACAATCATAACAATTCAAAGTGAGAAAATCAAACCAGATTATAAAACTCAAATATAAAAATCAAGTGTGAACCTTCTTTCTATCTATGTGCTTAACAAAATAATTATATAAGATATAAAAATGTCAAAAAGAAAAATAATTTCCAAAACACTGATCCTGGTTTCATGAGGTAGAAGTTCTCTGTCTGACAAGATAGGTGCTTCAGTTAACCACGTCACTCTTCACCAGTCAGAACCATGAGAAGCTGTCAGATCTCATCATGATTAGCAAAACTGACCTCCTCTGGACCCGAAGGATAAATGCTTTCCTTCTCTCGAACTGATTCTGCATCTTTGGGATCTATTTGCTCCTACTGCCAGATGCCTGCCACCTACGAAACTGGTTGGAAGGATGATGCCAGGACCTCCAGTGACTGAGGGCGTCAGTGCACTATGTCTCTGCATTCCCCAACCTCAAGCATCCATTTCACATGGAAAATGCATCACCGTGGCTTAGGCTGTCTGGTCCATAATGAAAGATTCATCATGATTCCCGTTGCATGCAATCAGACATCACTCTCCAGAATGGTCAACTGAAAATTAACAATTGCTGTCATGTTCTCATGTTTACTGACCATAAGGTGACTGTAATTCTAGAAATCTTTGCACCTTCATAATTTGGATCAGAGCATTAACAGTACCTTCTTTATACTCAAAGTTCTGTCCTTAATAGTGTAAAAGAAAAAATCAAGGTTGATCAATCAAGAGTGACCTTAAAAAGTGTCCTCTAAAATAGAAATACTGATCTTATAGCAAAATACTGATCTCTGTAAGATTTCTTAGAAATACTGATCTGTATAAGATTCCTCTCCCTTTTCTTTTTGATTGTGTGGTGGGAGAGATTCCTTTAAAGAAAAACATCCTCTCTGAACAATTCAGGAGGGACAGACATATGACATAGCAAACATGCCTTCACATTCTCAGTATATAGCAAAGATTGGAATGTAAAATATCATGATGCTCTGGTCTTTCATAGAACGGTTGTGTTCAAATCAACATTTTCAGGCACCAATTGCCTAGTGTGATAAGACCGTGCCAATTCTGGCAGTATGCCTTGAATGTAGGCTCTGTTTTTACAGCTTCTGCTGCAAAGTATAATCAAACCAATAGCCAATAATATGAATAAAATGATAGTACCAATGCTGGTTAAGTTAGCTCTACCAAACCAATTTTGGGGATCAAGGGAAGATAAAGTTGCTTCCCAATTTGCAGCTATATTTGCAGCTTCATTCTCATATACAATTTGGTCTAATTTGTTGATCTGCTGTTGCAATTTAATAATGTCCAAGGTGCTGTTATGGTTTCCCCAAGCACCCTTGATGTGCTGAACGACCAGTTGCCATTCATATGACACATTATCATATGGCAACGGAGTAATACAATAACCCGTTTGATTGTAATGACAGGGATAAGTAATTCTTGTGTGTAAAGCTTCAACCTCTTTACCTAACCAAAACACAGCATCTTTTAAACTGTCCAGCTCATCTCTGTAAGCTAAGTCAATACTCTGCTGAGTGTGCCATCATTTGGAAGAGTTAGACACCACTTCCTGTATGAACTCATGGTTCTGGATAGAGGAAGTTAATGCCAATGTTGCCGTGGTTAGTGATGTGATCATGGCAATTACTGAGACTACGGCTCCTATAACTTCCAAGACCATTCTCTTGGATCTGTGTATAACCATGTTAAATGCCTTTTGAACAATGTGCACAGTAGGCGTAGATGCCCACGTCTCTGTCAAGTCGACAGGTACCCACATTAAAGGTGGATGATCCATGATAGCAACATATGAATCTTGGTTTTTAGGACTAAGGCATTGATGTAGGCTGCATTTTGTGCAGTTGATCTCATATAGACCGTGGTCATTTTTAAAAATTCGAAGGCTGTTACCTACTAGCATTACATAAGGAGCAAAAACACACGCTGTGACATGAACGTGATTGTCATACTCAAGATCAAGTCCTGAGTTCTTCACCTTGACCTTAAACGTGTATATCGGCTGCGTGGCAGCCACTATCTTCCACTGTGTGTTCTGTATAGGACCTGCTTCAATAGCAAGTCTAGAACCAGCCATGTCTACTTCTAGTAAGTCCTCAATTTTCTGAAAATTCTGACATGGCATGTGCCATTTCTCATAGTCAGTGTATTTGCCTAATCGCGTCAGTTGTTCAGAGCGACCACAACGTAACCTGGGTGCCCAATTGTAGATGTTAAAGTCTGTGGTTGCCGGTATCTTAACCTTTCTGGGAACTCGGACAGAACACTCTGTCCATGGCAACTCCTTTTGTACCGTACCTATCTGATTTGGACATAGGTACTTGTTAGCAGGGTGTTTAGATTGGAACGTCTTACGTGCTAACTCATCTCCCATTCCTATCACACCCGTGCCAACTCCTACATAACTGTCGTCAGTGGCATTTTTGACAATCCACGCTTGATGTCTGCGTGGTACACAGAAAGAATTACCAATAAACGAATTTCTAAAAGACATACAAAATGGAGGATACACAGTAGATCCTGAATAGTTGTACAGAGCCCCTTCAGACTCTAGAGGAACACGTTTGGCTAGAATAGGGTGTGGTAGCCAGTCCGTGTTGTTAACATATACCAGAGGGGGCTTGTCCCTCCAAGTTAACATTCTCAAAATAGGAGGTTTGGGCACGATGGACCAGTAGACTTCAGCATGACAGATGTTCAGCAAAGTCAAAATAGTGAATGTCATCAGAGTAAATGTAATGTCAGTGTTCAGATTGCATGCATTCACCAGTGTTGCCTTCGATCCCGGTGCCCTGCGCTTGACCATCAGGTAGCTAACTGGAGACAGCAGCGATGCTCGTCTGCTTCTCGTCCTGGTCTCGGGCAGCCGGTGTGGTGCTGGACTGGTGAGCCTGCTGCTCTGCTCCCCTTGCATCTGGAAGCGGTCCCTTCCACGGTTTGAGGTGCTTACTGGGAGTCCAGATTTCTCCATCATCTGTGGAAACACAAGCATAGCCTCGACCCATCGTTATTAGTCTGTTCGGACCTCTGTAATCTTTGTCTCCTGGCAATCTCCAAAAAACCCAGGGCTGCTGCACCGTGTCCATTGTATCATGACACTCAAAATGCGTCTGCATAGGTGTAGCATTCAGCCCTTCCGGGATGGAGAAATGATTGAGAGTTAAAAGTACTATCCTTAACAGTTTGTTAGGAATAATAGGTTTGGGTTTAGAGATGTCACCTTCATAAATTGTCAGGTACTCTCCTTTTTGTTTTTGTATCTGGTTCTTGAGAGTCCTGTTAGCTCTCTCCACTATTGCTTGACCAGTGGAGTTACCTGGAATTCCAGTTTTGTGGTTTATATTCCACAGTTTGCAAAATTCTGCAAACCTTTTGCTGGTGTATGCAGTACCATTGACAGTTTTTATCTGACTTGGAATGCCCAAATGCGCAAATGCTTCCAGCAAGTGTGCAATGACATGAGAAACTTTTTCTCCCATTTGTGCCGTGGCCCATATGACCCTTGAGTATGTGTCAATTGTCACATGCACATACTTCCACCTTCCAAAAGGAGCATATTGAGTCACATCCATCTGCCAAAGCTGGTTAGCTTTGAGTCCTCGGGGATTAGCTCCTGGGGGAAGAGGTGTAGAGGAGAACTGGGCACACGAGCTGCATTGCTGGATTATCTCCTGTGCCTGTCTTTTAGTAATGTCAAATTGGCATTTGAGAGATTTCGCATTTTGGTGCAATAAAGAATGTGATCTAACTGCATCTTGAAAAGCAGATGCCACTAAGGTATCCACCTTAGCGTTTCCCTCCGAGAGAGGACCAGGGAGGTTAGTGTGTGCACGAATATGTGTTATAAAAAATTTGTTCAGCCTCTGCCATATCACCATCTGGGTGGTACGGAACAAGAGATATAACTCCTCATCAGGTACAGGTTTAATCTTTGCTGTTTCCAGCGAATTAACCAAATTAACCACATATAATGAATCACAGATTATATTACAAGGTTGTACTACATCCCTTAGCACACTGCGAACTGCAGCTAATTCAGCTTTTTGTGGAGAGCCATAAGTAGTGTCTAATAACATTGTGCTGTCCTGGACTATAGCTCCTGCTCTCCCCTGTTTTGATGCATCTGTAAAAACGTTCACAGCATCTACAAGGGGATGCATGGATGTCATTCTTGGAAAAATAATAGGAGTCAATTTTACAAACTGCAGTATCTTATTAGCAGGAATGTGATTATCTATCTGTCCTGTATAATCTGCAAAAGCAATTTGCCATGGCAAAGACTGTGCAAATAAATTCTGAACTTGCTCTCTTGTTATAGGCACATGAATTGTACTAGGATCTACGCCAGTTAACTGTCTTGCCCTTTTTCTGATCTGAGTTATCAGTAAAACGATAAGTTCTAGATAGCTAGTGAGGGATTTAGTTTGTTGATTGGCTAAGTGAATCCATTCTATGATGTGTTGACCCTGATGCAAAGCACCTGTGGGAGTATACCTTGTCTGTAGAACAGATGCTATTAAAGGTAATGATGGATCAATTCTATACAATCTGGCTTTTGACACCGCTTCTTCCACTACCTTTAACTCCTCCTCCGATTTGGGAGACAGTGTTCTAGGAGATGATAACGCAGCATCCCCCTTTAAAGTGGCATACAGGTTTTCCAACTGTCCTGTAGAGATTTTTAGAAAAGGTCTGAGCCAATTAATATCACCTAACAACTTCTGGAAATCATTCAACGTATTCAGGGAATCTCTATGAATCTCAATTTTCTGTGGTCAGATCTCTTGATCATACACTAGCGTTCCTAGGTACTTGTAAGGGGGCGTGGTTTGAATCTTTTCCTTAGAGATCACCAGATTTGCCGCCGTTAAAGCTTTGGTGGCGTCTGCGAGCAATATCTCCACCTCGCCACTAGATGGCGCCGCTAACAGAATGTCATCCACATATTGGATTATGTGATATTTTGTGTGTTTATGTCTAACCTT
Organism: Monodelphis domestica; assembly: GCF_027887165.1. NCBI lineage: Eukaryota > Metazoa > Chordata > Mammalia > Didelphimorphia > Didelphidae > Monodelphis > Monodelphis domestica. Next base: position 292,664,923 of record NC_077233.1, read on the forward strand.
TTCTAGTGCATGAGCTACATATTTCTGGCATAAACAGCTGCTTACACGCAAGCCTTGTGTAAGGCAGAGCCATTCGAATCTTTTGAAAGGAGTACCATAATTTATCGAGGGTACAGAGAATGCGAATCTGTGACAATCTTGTGGGGACAGGCGGATATTGAAAAAACAATCCTTCAAATCTATAACTATCAGCTTCCAGTTTATGGGAATCGGACCCGGGGAAGGTAATCCCGGTTGCCTTGTCCCCATGTCCACTAGCTGTTCATTGATCTTCCTAAGATCATGGACTAGCCTCCACTTCCCTGCCTTCTTTGGCACCAGAAAAATCGGGGTGTTCCAGGGACTGTTTGATTCTCGTATGTGACCTAAGCTTAATTGTTCTTGTATTATGGCCTCTAAATGTACTAATTTCTCCTTAGATATAGGCCATTGGTTAATCCAAATGGGTTTGGAACTTAACCATGTGATAGGGTCAGCGAATAGCGGGGCGACACTTGCCGCACCCACAAATTCCGTGTGCAGTTTGTCCGATGTGGTCAATGTCATGTTCATAGTGGACATCACCTCTCTGCCCCAAAGTGATTGGGCAATATCTAGCACATAAGGTTTAAATATACCTCTATGTCCTTCACTATCAGACCACGATAAAGTATTCGCTGATTGGAGAATGTGCTCAGGAGTGCCTATGCCTATTAACTTCTGGTGAGGTTCAATGACTTCCCATGATTCTGGCCAATCCGTAGCAGAGATCACCGAGATGTCTGCTCCAGAGTCCAGGATACCTGATATAATCCTGTCTTCTACAAACAAAGACATTATCATCCTATCCTGAGTCACTTTTTGAGACCAATACAATCCATGGGCTGTGGAGTCAAGGCTGCTTTTTTGAAGCTTGCTCTTTAGAGGGAAATCAGCTTCAGGGAATATGGTCAAGTAAGCTAGATTGGTGTCCTTTGAAATGCAAAATGCTGGCTTTGCAGCAGCCAGGATGTGGAGCCCATTGGTCTCCTTATCCTGAAACAATGTGGGAAAGATTTCTAAACCTTTTGCAATGAGGTCAGGGTCGCCTAGTATTAACCCTTTAGCACCTTGAGGTACTGGAAAACGAAAGCTAGCTGGAATGCAAGTAGGTTCTGACTTCTCTTTTAGTACTATGCTTTCGGCTGCAATTATAGGGAATCGAAAAGAATATCTCACGGTTCTGCCCTGATTTACTCCCGGGCTCAAGGCTAGCCCGAAGTCTAGTTTAACTGGGTGTTAGACCCTGTTTTGGGGAGACGTCGCTTATTGCTAGCTCTGCACGCAGAAGCCCAGTGCCTGCCCTTTCCGCATTTGGGGCAGATATCTGGAGTCTTTCCTGATCTTTTAAATGGACATGCTCTACGATAGTGACCTCTCCTGCCACACGCATGGCATAGCCCTCTAAGCATTCCCGGCTGCTCACTCACTGTTAAAACAGTTCGTGTCTCACCCATGCCTATGTCTTGGCATGCTCTTAAAAAATCTGTCAGGGTCCCTGTAGCTTTAATGGGAGCTAAAGCTCTCCTGGCCTGTTCATTAGCATTTAAAAAAGCAAGGTCCCTAATGAGAACCTTAGCTGCATCTTCGTGAGGGATATGTCTGCGGACTTCTGTACTGAGCCTATCCACAAAGTCAGCAAAAGATTCGTTTTGCTTTTGGATAATCTCTGTGTACAGGCTCTCTGAATCCTTCCCGGGTAGGGCTCTCCATGCCCTAGTGGCAGCGCTGGCTATCTGGTTAAAAACCTGCTCTGTCGCTGTAATTTGCCTAGCAATAGGTTCAAATTCTCCTTGCCCTACCAATTGTTCAAAGGGCACATTGATTCCTGCCTGCCTGTTCTCGGAGGCCTGCAGGGAACATAGATCATGGAATTTCAGCTTCCAGGTCAAATAGTCACCTCCGCTGAGGGCGGACTCGGCTGCCAGGTACCAGTCAGCCGGTGTGAGTGTCTGTTGAGCCAGATTACTGAGGAGCGCTAGTGTGAATGGCGCGATTGCCCCGTTTTTCAATACGCTGCTTCTGAGCATTTTCAAGACCTTACAGTCTATGGGCTTATGCTGAGCATTGTGTCTGTTGGCATCCTCAGGGTCCTCTATATACCTGACTGGGAAAGCAGAAATGTCCTCCTTGCCTTTTTGAATAGGCGAGATCGGCTCATTCCTGGGTGAATAAGGCTTAGAAACTCCAGGCGAGCAAGGTGGGGGTGGGGTGGCCACGAGGGAGGCTCGTGAAGCCAACCCGTAGTCTGGGGGAGGAGTGGGAGGGGGAGGGGTCAGAGTGTCTAAGGAAGGATACAGCTTTGGAGTTGCAAATGACTCTTTTGTTCTACTCCCCTTCGAATTATAGCCTGGGGCCTCTGGAGGATCCCTAGAGCATCCTGAACACTCTCCTTCCCTTCCCCCATCAGTCTCCTCAGGAGCAGTGGGTGTGAAATCCTGCTTTTTTAATTCCTGAGTCTGTGGCAATTCCTTCTCCCCTGCATTAGAGGTTTGAATAGCTAAATCCTCTAGAATAGTTCTGATAATTGACCAGGTGTTAAATACCGTTTTCCTGACTCTGTTACCTTCCTTTTGATAGTCCTTTAAAGATTGTCCGATTCGGTCCCATTGCGCAACTTCTAGCATCCCTGCGGCTGGGAAGGTTGGGAAAGCCTTTTGAATTACTTGTAGCAAGGCTTTGATCTGCGCTTTGGAGACCTTCCTACCTCCCTGTTCAATTAACGACATGAGGAGTCGTATATAACCTGCATGGGAGGAAATAGCCAAACCCATCTCTGAGAACAACTCACCTTCCGTTGGCCAGACCCGAAGGGAATCGTCTTTTGGCACCATTCAGCCAAGCCTGAAAAAATCCTTCGCGTCCTGGGGTGCGCCCTCCCTATTGCTGTGAGAAATAAAGGTAGAATGCCACGAGAAAAGGCCAGGTGTAGGTCCTAGGCACGTGGGCGCCAGGTGCAGCTCTCGGCCTGCGAGAGGCTGCAAGGGGAGAAAGAGAGGATAGAGATAGAGTAGAAGTTTTTATCCCGCGAAGGGCGTGAACGAGCCGACTTTAGAGATGTGAATAACCGAGTCAGTAGACAAATATTATTTATATGAGCCACAGCTAAGCTCCGACCACTGAGTGTAATTATTCAGGCTGAAACCACCCAATGATCTCAATTTAACACCGTACTGGTCAGAGGATAAAGCTAGCTCAGATGGAAAGGAGATCAGAAACTACAGGAGGTAGATAATGCTAGGTAGTATTAGGAGAAAGAGAGGAAGTAAGGCAGGCCTGGCCTAAAGACGAGGCCTTAGTGAGAAAGATAGAGAAGAGAGAGAGAGACAGGGGAGAAGATGCTACTTGCCAAACCTGGGGATGCTGATCAAGTGGGCGGAGCTTAGTGGAGCTTGTTTACTTATAGTCTTGCCAGCTCAATACATATTGAACAGTTATATGATACCTCAATACATATGGATGAGTTACCTGGGGTATCCCTATTGGATAATACAACCTATGACAAGGTGAAGGTGGGGTTATACTCCTCAGGTGAGTGGGACAAAGGAAAGCAAGGTTTCGCGCCTAAACTTCAGCCATGCTGGCAATAAAATTCATTGCCATGCACAGAATGGCCATGTGCTCACTCACATTCCTTGTTTCCCCATAATGTCTATGGGCTGGGCTGCTACACTGATCTAAATAGATAAACATTCGCCTTGTATATGAACATAATTTTGCACCATTACAGGCTTTGCAAAAACATTAAAACATCAATCACAGTGCAATTTTTAACAAATACCAATATTTCCATACACTTTACATTCTGATTTGTAGCTTAAATAACCATGATGGTGATAATGAAGTAATATTTCAAGTTCTGACTGCATATTCCTTGTGTCTTCCTTATTTAAATCTCTGCTTGAATAACTAAACCCATCAATATGATAACCAAGCCTATCCCATTACCAATATTTGCAAAATTCATTTCTCCAAACCAATGTTTGGGTAAATAGAAGCTTAAGTTGTTTTCCATGTAGAAACAATTTCTACAGTTTCTTGTACCTATAGAATTTGACATAGCTTATTCATTCCTAGTTGTTAGTGTATAATATTCAATGTGCTTTTTCTACAAGCTTATCTGTGCCTATTGTGTCATGTTTTCAATCCATACTCCAAAACAGTAAAACTTAGATTATACCTTGCCCTTGCTCCATGTCTTTGTGTAATACATTTTTTTCCACCTAGGAGAGACAATGACTGCGCGTCCACAGAAATTGTCAAACCTAGAGTCCTCAGTTTGCTCCTGAGGTCTTACTTCCATATACCAGAACGTCTTCCAGTATATGAAAGGGAAGCCAATAGATCCCGAATCCAGCGGCCGTCTAAATTCTGGGATTGTTGGAGGAGAGCAAGAAATTTTTCCTATTAAGATATTACCCACAAAGACAGGGTATCAGGAGTAATGGTTAACAATGGTATTAACACTTAACTACATCTATGGTAGTCAGCCCTTAATGTCTATCCTGGTATTTTCAGGAACATAATCTTTGCCTGGATGTCAGTGATCTCTTACAATAACTCAGGTTCCTGATTCAAGATTTCCTAGTGTCTTTTCCCTGATCTCTCATCCTTTCTTGAGAGTAACATCAGTGTCATCTGTCCATTAACCATGAGTGAGCAGCATTTTCTGCTTAGCACCTCATTTTGGTTGTCAGAGGTATCAGATCTATGCTATGAATGAAAGTTTTCTATCTCCTCTTCTTTGGAGAGTCATACCAAGGTCTAGACCCTTGTTGATAACAGCATTTCTTACAATACAAGAGGTAGATTTACAATGCATACAATATACATTCCTTTTGACCGTATCATATACAAAATACAGGGTATACATTAGTAGCTAGACAATTTGTAGCTAATTCATCTCAATGCCATAGCAAAGCCTTTGGAGTGTGGGACATATCTGGTGTCTTGTACAGACACGAGTGTGATTTAGTCCTTCTGAATTAGCATACTCGATGTTGCTCTGGGTACCACATCTCAATGGATGTCAGCATGACAATGAGTGGTCTACTAGCCATTGTCTCTAATAGTGTAATGTCATTGTTCTGGAGTGATATCAGTCACCAGAGAAGTGTCCTTCCAGCATGCCTGGATTGTGGCTGGCATGCAGATAGCTGATGCCATCACCTTCCGTCTGCTTCTCTTCCTGGTCTGTGTCAGCTGGCATGAAGCATGACGTGGGTGACCAGATGTTTTCATTATCTGTGAACATACAAACAAGACCTCGACCCAACATTATCATCCCCTTGGGTCCCTTACAGTCTTCATATCTCGATGATATTCAACCCAATTCAGGTATCTCACACAATGTGATCTTTATCATTACATTCAATACTGATTATTGCATAGCTTTAACTTCTATTCCTTCTGGGCTGTAGAAGAGATAGATGATTAGTGATACCATATCCACCTCTTTCCTTACGAAAGTGGAACAGTCACAGCTAAACAAAATGGACTTCTAGATAAGTCTGATTCTAATAAAAACATGTTGTTTGCAAATATAATGTACCCTTTAAGACAATAATCATCATTATGTGTTGGATAGTAATACCCATTTGTGCTGCAGGTGGACAGCGTTCCTTATACTGTCATAACATTCCCAATTATACCCTTTTGATATTTGATCACATTTGGCTAACATGGAAGAATTCCAATAAAATGATTGTCAGGTTACACGTCGTACCAGTACCATTCAAAATTTTCAGGCATGTAATAGTTCGATCTTTTCCCAAATACCCATATATCCCTAGAACAGAATATCTGTCAGTGACTCAATGATATTCTTCTGCATGTACATTGTTTTTCATTCAAGTACATGTGTGTGGATAGTGTGTTAAACCTGCCTATAGGGCAATCATAGCCTTTACAATCCATGTGCTGCATTTCTGGTGTCCTGTGCCAGACACCTCTGCCATCTGTCCTTCTTCTGGGCAGATTGTCTTGCCATCAGATGCTCTTGATCATCTTCCATGGACTTCATGTATCTGAGAAAGTAAACAGAAAACCTCGACCCCAAATGACAGCCTCATTGGGTCTCAGAGAGTTAGGAAGTGACAGAACATCTATAGTTTCAGTTTTTGAACCTTGGGGCTCATGAATTCCCTTGATCTCTATTTACCCTAGCTTGCATGTAAGCCATGAGCTATGCAATTCAGCCCTTGCATTGCTGTTAAAAGCCCTGCTATACCAAGCTGTGTGGAATAGACAGTAGTGCACAGATATTCATAAAATCTGTCATCACTTTGCTCACTTCTTCATTTGAGCTTGAACCCTAAACCAAGAGAGTCAGTGTCTCCCATCACTTTTCACAGTTCACCCTTTGTGCCAGGAGCATGCTGAAATGCACCTTTTGCTCCAAAATGTACAGTGGATGCCTATCAGAGGTGAAATTAATCCCCCACAGTTTGCATTGATAAGCGATATCCCCTGCTTGTTCAGGATATAGATGTACAATAGACTTTGCAAAGCAGCAGGTATAGATGCGTAAATATTTGCTTTTGCAAACCCATAATCATAAAAATATCCTACTAGAAATCACTTATGATTGGACCCGTGTGTGCTGGGATCTTAAGCCTTTGTTTGCCTGCACACACTTTTTGCTATTTGAAAAAGTTTCCCATTGTGCAGTTATTAAAAGTATAGCATTGCCTTATGCTGTACAAGTATGCACAGAATTATCAAACAGTTGCACAGGAGTTGTTGTATGGGAACTACTGCAATGAACTCCATCACTGAAAAGATCTTAATACTGTGACTAAACTCATTACTCTCATCTGCTAAGTCTGCAAATCTTCACTGCAGAAATAAATCAAATTGGACCAGTAACCTTTTAACTTGCCTTATTATCATGGGTCTCTTTTCAGTCTCATGATCAGCTTCAATATCTGCCATTTGAATACATGCTAGTATTGCCTCTTTCAAGGCCTTCCTTCATCAATCTCTGTACTGAGTAACCGATTCCTCGATAACTTTAATAATGAGCCGCTGGTAAACAGATTGAATCCTTCTGACCATGCTTTGACTCTGCTGAGCATGTGTCTTAGTGTCCATAGTAAAAGCTATTCTAGTGAGGAATCGTTTGCTTTCTGGATACAGGTACATTAATATGCCCACTAAAACGTTTCGGAACTGCATGCAGGCTGTTTGAATAAGCTCTGCTCAATATTGTTGCTCTCATGTCCTGCTTAGGAAACTGTTAATCATTCCTCCATAGTTCAAATTAGAAAGCCTTATGAATTCCTTTAAATCATATTCCAAGTCATGCTCAGTATGTCTCAGTATTCAATTTTCCTTCTAGCCAATTACAGCGTTTGTAATAAAAAACTTGGAGCCTCAGTTGCTCTGATGCTCTCTTCCAAGCCACGTGGCCGGTAGAGAAAAAACATTTCAAGCTGCTTCAGATTGAAGCCCAAACCTTAAAAATGTTCTGTTTGTACTTGCATTACTTCGTGATTTATACCAAAATTTCTCTACAGATAAACATTTCTAGTCCTGAGATTCTGTGGCATATAACAAAAGTCAGAGAAAGATTTTTAATTCTCCTTTTTTGACTTCCTTCATCAAAAACTATGAGCAGACATACCTTCATAATTCTGCCTGTATCCAGCCTAAATGAAAGCCATTCAAATGCCCAGATCTCACTTCCCTGTGCTTCTTATCACTTGCAATCAACCAGGTACAGCTGCCTTTCCCTGGCCTGACCTCAAACAAAAGAGTTCCTAGGACCCTTTTCAAATGCTAAATGAGTGCAGGGGCTTGCCTTTTGTTTGTTTGTTTTTAATCTTCTGCCTTTGGTTACAGAAGGGCAATATCTTTTTACAACCTGGGCTGTTCGGAATTGAACCTAATGCAGGATTATTACCTCGATTCATTAATTTTGCTGAGACCTGCGGTGGTATTAGGAAAAGTTTTTTGTTTTTTATCCCTTTATCCAAGTGATTGGGGCCCTTTAAGTGCCCTGCTTGAGTCAAAGCAGTTACTTCCGGAGAAGCCTTTCAAAGGCAGGCCAGGAATCTGCCTGGGAAGATTAGCTCGCCCCTGGCTTCCTGTCTGCTAGCCTTTACCACTAGGACTAACCTGCCTGTTTTGGCCTATGAATAGCAGCCTGGCTCTCCCAGCTTTTGTCTGGGGAGCCGGTAAATTTGACTTTCCTGATGAAATCTTCACTCCTGCTTTTGCTTTTCCCAGTTGCTCCTTTCGAAATCCACTAGGCGCCAGCACCTGCCTGTTGCAGACTGAGAGTTCTCAAGTTCTCATCGCCCCTAGTGAGGGTTTTGCTAGGTCAGATTCTCTTTTTTCTTCCCCTCTCCTTCAGACCACTCCTCAGGTTTTTCTTAACCTCCAGAGATCCAGGGCGGGGAGAGGAGGCCTGGGCACAGCATTATACTAGCAGGCCCAGGTGGGGGAGGGAAACAGCACTCCCCCCCACCCCCCAGAGACAGTTTGAGAATCCTGCTCTGACCGACCACGTGCTTTTGTTAGGGTCCTTTTAGAGGTCCAAAGGAACAGAACAGATGATGCAATCCGCACAGAGAGGTAGTTTACTGTAACACACTTCACACGCTCAGGGAGGAGCCTAAAGGGAGTTCCTCCTCCAAGCAATTTTTAAGGCAGGCTTATATACCCTTGGGGCTGACCATGGAGCTTTTCGAGGCTCAATGTGGCTATCACACAGGGTTCCTTGGCCTAGGAAGTGTGCTTATCTACACCAGGTTCTTTGGCCTAGTTCCCTTTCATTCCACACTTTTTTTTTTCTCAGCGGCTTGGAGTCCCTGGGGTCCCTTGTTGTTGGGTGATCATCATGGCTGGGGTCAAAGGTCAGAGGCATTCCCAGCCATGAGCAATACCGAGCATGCTGAAGACTGAGCATGCTCTCTTTTAAGGCAATCTGCACATACCAACTGTTCCCCTTGCCCATAGCTAGGGGTGGACTGCTACATCTCCCCCTTTTTGTTTTACACACAAATGAATAGTGTAATATCAAAATGTAGCACCATCACAGCATTAACAAATACAAACACTCTGGTGCATAATCATATTCTGATACAGGATGAAAAACCCACCCTGATTGTATAACTTAGATATACCAATCCAGAGTGAACATCAGCATAAACTGGTTCAGTGATCAGTCTTAAAAATCCCAAACTGATCTTTCTATCTGCCTGTCTGCATTTCAGGATCGATGCAACAGTCTTAGTAGATATAAAAATGTTAAGAAAATAATTTCCACGCTACTGATCCTGGTCTAATGAGGTAGAATTCTATGGCTCACATGACAGGTGCAATAATCAAACACGCCACCTTTCACAGTCTGGACTATCAGAAGTTGTTCGCCTTTTCAACAGTTAGCAGAATACTATCTCTGGAGATGAAGGATAAGTCCTTCCTTTCTCTCCTACTGATACTGCATCTTGGGGATCTCTCCGTGCTCACTGCCAGATGCCTGCCACATAGGAAACTGGTTGGTAGCTCGATGCCAGGACATTCAGCGACGGAGGGTGTCAGTACGCCATGTCTCTGCATTTCCCAACCTCAAACATCCATTTCATATGGAAAGTGTATAATCGTGGCTGAGGCTGTCTGGTCCATAATGAAAGCTTCATTGTGATTCTCCTTACATGCAATCAGACATCACCTTCCAGAATAGTCATCTGATCTTGAACAAATGCTGTCATGTTCGTGTCGTCTCCGACTTTTGGGTGGCTGAAACAGTAAAATTCTTGTACCTTTGTAATCCAGGGTCAGAGCATTAAAGGTACTTTCCATGTACTAAAACTTGTGGCCATAATTGAGCAAAAGGAAAATCAAAATTGATTAATAGAAAGGGAATCAAAACTGTTCTCAAAAGTGAAAATACTGACATTTTTAAGATTCTTCTCCCCATTTTTAAATTTTTGTTGTTGTTGTTGTTGGGAGAGATCCCTTCAAAGAAAAACATCCTCTCTGAACAATTCTGGAGGATCATGTATATAACATACCAAATCATCTGAGCAAATGATTTTGGGAATGTGATTCCAAAATGAAAACAAAATTTTAGACTCTTGGCTCACTGTTAATGTGGCATGCTTGAAGCTGAGCCAATATGTAATATCAGCATTTACATTCCCAATGATTTCTAATTCCTGACCTAAATTGACTAAAACTCGCCTTGTACAGGAGCATAATTTTTCCACCATTAAAACCTTTGTAAAAACATTAATACAACCAGTATTGTGAAATTTTTAACAAATACCAACATTCCCATACACATTACAATCTGATTTGCAGTGTAAATACCCAGGATGATGATAATGAAGTGACATTTCAAGTTCTGGCTTCGTATTTCATATATCATCCTCAATTAAATTTCTGATTGTATGAATAAACCCATCAATATGATAGACAAGCATATCACGTTACCAATATTTGGAAAATTCATTCCACCAAACCAATGTTTGGGTAAATAGAAGCTTAAGTTGTTTTTCATGTAGAAACAATTTCTACAGTTTCTTGAACTTGTTGAATTTGGTGTAGCTTTTTCTTTCCTAGTCGTTAATGTATAATATTCAATGTGCTTTTACTACAAGTTTATCCGTGCCTATTGTGTCATATTTTCAATACATACTTCAAAAAAGGGAAACTTAGATCATACTTTGCCCTTGCTCCATGTATGTGTGTGATAACTCGTTCCACCTAGGAGAGTCATTAACTGCGTCCACAGAAATTGTCCAACCTAGAGCACTCAGATGACCACTGAGGCTTTACTTTCATATACCAGAACGTCTTCCAGTATTAGAATGGGAAGTCAATAGACCCCGAATCCAGTGGCCCGCCTGAATTCTGGGACTATTGGGAGAGAGCAAGAAACTATTCCCATGAAGATATTACCCCAAAAGACAGGGTTTCCGGAGTATTGGTTAACAATGGTACTAACACTCAAGTACACCCATGGTGGTTGGCACGTAACGTCCACCTAGGTATTGCCAGGAACATAATCTTTGCATGGTTGTCAATGATCTTTTTCAATAACTTAGGTTCCTGATTAAAGATTTCAGAGTGCATTTTGCGTGATGTCTCAGACCTTTTTTTGAGAGTAACATCAGGATCATCTGTCCATTAAACCTGCCTGTGTAGCATTTTCTGCCTTGCACCTCCCTTTTTGTTGTCAGAGGTATCAGATCTATGCTATGAGTGAAAGTTTTCTATCTCCTCCTCTTTGGAGAGTCATACCAAGGTCTATACCCTTGGTGATAGTAGCATTTCTTACAGTACAAGTAGTAGTTTTACAATGTATCCTTTTGACAGTATCATAGACATACAAAATGAAAGGTATGCATTAATGTCTAAACAATTGTAGCTATTTTGTTTTGATTCCATAAGAAAGACCTTGGAGTGTGGGATTTATCTGATGTCTTAGACAGACACAAGTGCGGTTTAGTCCTTCTGAGTTAGCATCCTTGCTCTTGGTTTGGGTACACTATATCAATGGATGTCAGCCGGACCAGTGTCCCACAGTAGCCTAATAGCAAATGTCACTAATAGTGTAATGTCAGTCTTCTGGAGTGATCTTAGTCACCGGTGAAGTGTCCTTCCAGCGCGCCTGGATAGTGGCTGGCGTGTAGTTAGCTGATGTCAACAGCGTTGGTCTGCTTCTCTTCCTGGTCTTGTGTTGGCTGGCATGATGTGCTTTGTGGGTGATCAGATGTTTCCACTATCTGTCAACCTACAGACAAGACCTCGACCCAACGTTATCATCCCCTTGGGTCCCTTACAGTCTTAATTTCTTGGTAATTAATATTCAACCCAATTGAGATATATCCTACAATGTAATCTTTAGCATGACATTCAAACTGTTATTGCAAAGTTTTAACTTATGTTCGTTTTCGGGTGTGGAAGAGATAGATGGTTAGTGATACCACTTCTATCCTTCTTTCTTATGAAAGTTGAAATGCCACAGCTGAACAAAATTGACTCTTACATAAGTCTGATACTAAGAAAGTCGTGCTGTTGTTTGCCAATATAATGTACCCTTGAAGACAATAATCATATATACCTTTTGGATGATATTAACAAATCGTATTTGCAATTGGACAGTATTTATGGTACAGTCATAACCTTCCCAATTGTACCATTTGATATTTGATCATATTTGGGTAACGTGGAACAAATCCACAAAAATAACATTAAGTTACCTGTTATGCCAATACCATTTGGAATTTTCAGGTATGTGATAACGTTTGATCTTATAACAAACACCCATAAATCTGTAGCACAGACTATCTGTCAGGGACTTAACGATATTCTTCTGTAGGCAAATTGTTTTTCATACAATGACATGTGCGTGGATAGTGTGTTAGACCTGCCTATAGGGCAGTGATGATCTTTCCAGCTCATTTGCAGTTTTTCCAGGTGTCCTGTGCCAGGCACCTCTGCAGTCTGTCCTATTTCTGGTGAGATTTTCTTGCCATCGGATGCTTTTGGTTATCCTCTGTTGACTTCTTGTTTCTGTGGAAATAAACAGAAAGTCTCGACCCCAAATGAAAGCCTCATTGGGTCTAATAAAGTTAGAAAGTAACTGAACATAAATACCTTCAGTTTTTGAACCTTGGGGCTTATCAAATCCTTTGAGCTCTTTTTGGCATAGCTTGCATATGAGCCATGAGCTATCCAATTCAGCCCATTTATTGCTATTAAAAGCACTGCTATCCCAAGATGTTTGGAATAGACAACTGTGCACAATTATTTATAAGTTCTGGAATCACTTTGCTCACTTCTTCATTTGAGCTTAATGCCATAAACTAGGAAAGTAACTATCTCCCATCACCTTTCAGTGTTCAACTTTTGATCTCAAGAGCATGTTGGAATGCACCCTTTGTTCTAAAACGTGGAGTGGATATTTTTTTTTCAGAGGTGAACATAATCCACAACATTTTGCACTGGTTTTGAAACGTTTTACTCTTGACTTTGCAAGACCGCATACATAGATGCTTATTCTTTGCTTTTCCACACCAAAAACCAAAAAACATCATACCATAAATCACGTACGATTTTACCAACGTGTGCTGTGATCTTAAGCATTTGTCTATTTGCACACAATTTTTTGCTCTATGCAAAATTTTATCTTATGTAATCATTAACATTATAGTACTGTCTTATGTTGTAAAAGTATCCGCAGCTTTATCAGGCAGTTGCATAGGTGTTATAGTTAACTTATAATAGTTAAATTCATAACTAAAAAGATTTCAATACTGTGACTAGAGTTATTAGTTTCATTCATTCCCATTCTGTCCCATGTAGGTGTAGAATAGCCTATTCCACAGAGTAGGGTCAAAAACAGTGCATCCACAGAGGTTGTCCAAACTTGAGCACTCAGTTGACCACTGAGGCTAGACTTTCCACAGACCAGAACGTCTTCCAGTATTAGAAGGGGGAAAATGATAATCCCCAAATCCAGTGGCCTGCCTGAACTCTGGGGCTGGTGGGAGCGAGCAGGAAAGAGTTCTCATCAAGATATCACCCCAACAGATGGGCTTTTCTAGGAGTAATGACGGCAGAATCAACCACGAAGCATATAAGACAACCAAGCCCACAGATAAGCTCCTCTGCCCATCACTCATTTCCCAAGGATAGCACACATGAGGTGGCGATAACCATGGAGATCAGAACTGTGTTCAGAAATAGATAAAGAGCAAGCCCTTTCCCATGGAGCTTTGCTGCAAGCACGGACATTTAAGGCTTAATGATAGGGGTTAGAGCAGTAGAGGTGAAAGACTGAGCATGGCTAGAAGCCTGCTTCATGAGAGAGAGAGAGAGAGAGAGAGAGAGAGAGAGAGAGAGAGAGAGAGAGAGAGAGAGAGAGAGAGAGAGAGACCGAGACAGAGACAGAGAGAGAGAGAGAAAGAGAGACAGAGATAGTAGTAAAGAAGAAATATGAGTATGTAAAGCTGGGCTGGGTCTGTGGGCTCGTCTATTTATTGATGATCATAGGCAAAGATACATAATGCATAGTAATTAATGAAGGAGTAGATTATCATTGATTTAGAGGTACATCGTGACAAGATATGGGCATCCAGTTTTCTCAGCCTGGTGAGAACAAAGAAACCTGATTTTGCGCCTAATCCTGGGGGATGCTGGGATCAAGGGTCAAAGGCTTTACTTGCCATACCCAGGACTGAGCATGCTCTCTCCTAAGACAGCATTTACATTTTAATTATTCCCCTTGACCATAGATAGGTGTGGACTACTACATCTCCCCCTTTTTGTTTTACATCAAAACAAAGATGTGCAATATCAAAATGGGTGATAAATCAAGAGATACAGAGAAGTTAATTGAAATGGGGAGCTGAGATGGCACTTGATACTATTTTCCTTAGAAAAATCCTTACAGGAAAATATGAGACATAAGAGACCAAGCGGCAGTAAGAATTCTGAGATAGAAAGCACATGGCCAAGAGTGGCGCTAGGACAGATAAAGAGAGACAGCAGGGAGAACTCCAAGGTTGCAGGAAACAGGAGAAAAAGCAGTGCGCCTCACCCCAGCCTTTATTGTGGATTGAGAGGTGATCAATGAATACGTGACATAGCAGGTAGTTCTTAACTTTGGTTGGATAGACAATGAGAAGGTCGGAGTAGGTGGGGATTCTCCTGACATGAGCTTTTCAGAGGAATGAGGTTTGACAAGGTGAGGGCTAAGCCTTTGTGACTCAGGCTCAGGAATTACAAAAAGGGATTTTTCCTTTGTGGGTTGGGTCCCAAGAAGAAGGAGCAGGGAGTCTGAAAATATGGGTGAAGAATGACAGACAGAGACAAGTCAAAGTAATAGATAGGGCAGACGGGATCCCCTATGATATTTTCCTTGGTCAAAGAATTAAAGGAAAATATGAGAAGCTTGCAGACAAGTGGAAGTACGGATTCCGTGATGGCATGTGGCCAAGAGAGGCCTTAGTAAAGAGATAGTAGTGAAGCTTTAAGATTGCTTAAACAAGAGAGGGAATCACGCCTTTACCCCAGGCTTTCTTGGGGATAGCCAGGATCAATGACCAGGTAAGAAAGCATAGATAATTCAGATTGGATGGGAAGGTAATGATGACACCTTTTGGGTGTGTTGACCCCAACCGGCCCTTTTACCAAGGAATTGGAGTCCTCACCAAATGTTAATGCACCAAATTTTAATGAGTTTGCATGGCTAGGTCAAGAGTCCACCCACAAATGTCAGAGTTCAAACCTTGTGTCTGAAGACACAATATCCATACATTAATTATATTTCTTAGATGTGAATATGCTTGGAATGCTATATATCCCCCCTTTTTGTATTAAAAAAATGAGATGAAGGGCGAGTGATATAAAAATATAAAAAAAATTGTGACTCAAAAATATGAAAATCATGTAGCATCATCAAATGATACTTCAAGTGATTCAAGATAGACACCCAAAACATATTGCAAAAACTTGGGATGTAAAAAGTAAGTGTGATTGTCAACAACAATGAAGATTTTACTCTCAACTTATTAATAATTTGATAATGATGAAAATGACCTTCATACTTAGTAATCAAAATCAAAGATAAACGTCTCATAATAGGTTAAAAATAATGATAAAAAAGTAATAAGAAAATAATCTTACTTCAAAGTGTATGAAAAGAAAAACAACATAGGATACTCAAAATATTCAGAGAAAATAAAGTAAAAGAGCATCAAATCCCAATTGCTCAATTGAAATAAGAATGGATAAAGATACCCTTAAAAATACTTTCTCTCTCCCCCCCCACTTTTTTTGAATAGCATACCAAATAGATTAGCATCTTTTACATTTTTCAAACATTATTGCAAACATCAATTCAAGTATCAATATTCCGATGAATATTACATTTTGATTTGTTGTTGAAAGAACAAGAATGAAGCTAATGAAGTGACATGGCAACTTTTGGGTGGACATTTCTTATATAAGCCTTATGGTTATGTCCAAAAATATAATTTCTGATTCATATATCAGGATCAGAGCGTTAGTAATACTTACAATGTACTTCTAGTATTTCAAAGAAAATATATGGGAAAAATATCTGAGAAAATGATCATGGAAAATGACCATAAAATGAATGCAAAATTTTAAACTAATGGCTCACCTTTCATGTGGCATAGCTGTAGCTGAGCCAATGTGTCATGTCAGAATTGATATTCAAAAATGATTTCCATATCTCTACTCGATGTTGACCAAGATTGACCTTGTAAAACTTTTACACAACAATAATGCAACAATTAGTGCAAATTCTTAACAAGTACCAATATTCCCATAAACATTTCACTCTGATTTGTTGTTTAAATAACAGGAATGAAGATAATGAAGTGCCATGGCAACTTCTGGCTGCATATTTCTTATATCAGCCTTACTGATATCTCTACTTCTGTATAAAAGAACCATTCAATATAACCAAGAATATATCATTGGCAATGTTTGAAAAATTCATTCTACCAAACCAGTGTTTGGGTTCATTAGAAGCTTAAGTTGCTTTTCACGTAGAAGCAAATTCTACTGCTTCTTGTTCACATAGAATTTGATGTAACTTCTTAATTTCTTGTAAATGTAAAACATCCAATCTGCTCTTTCTACAAGCTTATCAGTGCCAATTCCCCCCCACCCAATCCTTAAATATACACTCCAAAGGGGAAACTTAGTGTATACTTTGCCTCTGTCCCATGGAGGTATAGAAGAGCCTATTCCACAGAGCTGAGTCAACAACTGTGAGTCCACAGTGGCTGTCCAACCTTGAGCACTCAGTTTACCACTTAGGCTAGACTTCCCACAGGCCATAAAGTCTTCCAGTATTAGAAGGGGAAAATGATCGATCCCAAATCCATAGGCCTGCCTGAACCTTGGGAGCCAGCATGAAAGAGTTCCCATAAAGACATCACCCCAAAAGATGGGGGTTTTTAGGAGTAAGGTCCAAAAAGGGTATTAACATGGAACCACACCAATGGCGGTTGGCACATAATATCTATATAGGTATTGTCAGGAACATCATCTATACATAGATGTAGATGACCGTTTTCAATAACTTAGGTTCCTACTTAAAAATTTCAAAGTACATTCTGCCTGACATTTCATCCTTTTTTTTGTAAGAGTTAGATCAGGACCATCTGTCCATCCTAAATCCCTGGGCTGCGTCTCCTGCTTTAAACATAATTTTTTTTTGTTGTCAGGGTTACTAGGTCTATGCTGTGGATGAGAAATTCTATCTCCTTCTCCTAAGAGAGTCATACCAAAGTCTATACACTTGTATAATAGTAGCATTTCTTACAATACAAATAGGAATCTTACAATGCTTGCAAAATAAATTCCTTTTGACAGCATATAGCATCGACATATAAAACGAAAGGCATACAGTAGTGTCTGAACAACTGTAGCTATTCCCTTTTGATCCCATGGTCAAGTCTTTGGAGTGTGGGATCTTTATGGTGGTATCTATACCAAATAGATGAGCATCTTTTACATTTTTCAAACATTTGTGCAAACATCCATTCAAGTATCAACATTCCCATGAACATTACATTTTGATTTGTTGCATTAATATGCCTCATATAAAGTTTCTGAACTTCATTCATGATTTTTAAACAATTTCTGCTCATTTCCATCCTTGCTGACCTTATGCCGTGTTTAAAAAATAATAGTTCCTACATATTTAAAATGTGAATGTATTAGAAAATTCTCTAAAGCATATACCAATTCATGCTGGTCATTTAAACACTTGCACTTAGTATTAACTTTCCTTTTGACCAATTCCAGTCCTTGGGATAAAACCTTATAACCTAATTCAGGCTATGGGCAATGAAACCCTGACTTCTATAGAAAGATAAGACCTTCATCCCTGAAGGCTTCTTTTCTTATGCAGCCTGCCCCGGTCACCACAGAACTCTGCAAGCCAAAACAGCATTAAGGAGGCTACAGATAGCCCCCTGCAAACAGGAAGCAGGAGTTCTAGCTTGTGCTATAGCATGCAAAACTATTGGAAGCTCTCACTGTTATAGAGCTGATTAAGACCCTTCATCAGCAAAATTTTTACACCAGATGATTGGAAATTAAGAAAAGTATAACCTGCTGTTAAGAGCAAATGGATTCTGATTAAAATGCTACATTAAACAAGGAGGATTGACTTATCTCTCAGTCTTTTGCCCTTCCCTTCCCTTATGATACTAACAATATACTTAACTCACTTCCTTTAACTGACTTATCTATCCTTGCTATCTTTCCCCTGCCTGTTGCTGCAGAAACTGACAGAAATATTCCATGTCAACCTCCGCTTCCACCCATGCTTAATGTAGTATTATGATCATTTTAAATTTATAGAAATAAGCAGGTAGAAAGGCTTCTCTAACAAAAATCAGTAATGATCCTAATAGTGCAGGCTCAGACTTAATTCAGGCTATGGGCATTAAAATCCTGACTTCTATAGAAATTCAAAGCAGAATAATTCATACTGTGAATCAAGTTCCTTTGACTAAAGAATCCGGGGCTAGATAACACTCAGACCTACAGGTCCTAAGGCAAAATCATTCTTATCAATTCAATATGAGTTTATCACAAGGAATTTCTCTACTTGAACATTGCTTATTTCCAAAGTTGGGCAAGGCACAAGCCACAAATCGTAAAAGAAACTCATGTGCCATAACTCTGTGTTATCTATTAGAAATTATCTAGCACAGGTAAATTGTGAAAGCTTAATAAGCAATGGTTAAACGCAGAACAAAACTTTAGGTTAAAGTGTGCTTTGAGGAGAGAATTCCTCACAAAAGGACTATGAGATCTTATCAAAGTATGAAAACCACCTCTCAAAAATCTAAAGGAAGACTAATTTTAAGAAAAGGAGAGCACATGTTTGCCCTAACTATTAGGAAGCAAACAGGCATTTTTGCTCTCAAGAAAACAGCCAGAGCAAAAGGCTTTTTATTTTATCAGCAAAACTCTCCAGCAGTTTAGCATATCTAAAAGAAACAAGCTTTTTAAAACACAGCCAGAGAATGCAGGAGGACTCTTGTTTAAACGTAAAGGTATAAACCTGATATGTCTTTCAAACCGATCTTTGCTAAGACATGGCATTACCATGAAGCAAAGTTTAAAAACTAAATCGTCTTAATTGGGATTAGACATGGCAAATTTATATAGGAATGTCTGATTATATTTCTTGATAGGAAAATTTTTACAGTTAGAAATCTTTATCTGGATTTTGTCACATGCTACAAGAGATATTTTATCTGTAATCATATTTTAAAATGAATTATAGTATAACTGTAGGTTAAATACCAAGATATAAACACTATTTTTCCAAGGCTTTTAGAGGTAAATCCACATGGACTCTTGCAACCATGTGACTCACTGCCACAAGTATTTGGATCTGGAAAGGAAATTTCATCCAGCAGTTTGATCAATTGATCCTGCCATATAGAGGGCAATACTCCTACACCTCAGGTTACAAGTTTTTATGACAAGTATTGAATACTATCAAAAGCAAAATTAACAACCAGTGCCATTTTTTAACTGCCTAGCATCAATTGGCATATGCTTTAGAGAAATTTCTAATAGATTCAAATTTTAAATAAGTTAGTATCATTACATTTTCAAACTGGACATAAGATCAGCAAGGATAAAACCTAGCAGCCAATATTTAAAAACCTGAATGAAGTTCAAAATTGTATGTAAGCCACATTATTGCAACTTTATCCAAAAGGCAAATTATTTAGAATCATTCAATCTCAAAAGAATATAGCATCAATTCTAAATATGAGACACATTCTCAACATTGCAAGGCATCAAAGTAAAAACAGTGCTGGGAGGATTCAAATTGTTAATCAGCAGTAAATTATGAAGGTTAAGAATTAATTTGTTCACCAGCAACAGTGCCTTATTTGTGGTTTAGAATCGGCGACACTACCACTTACTCAAATTGCATATATCGATCCTGAGCATGATTGCAGTCTAAAAGCAATTACTAGTATACAAGCTCAAATATTACTTGTGCAACGTGGTCCATTTTGGCAACAGAATTTTGTAAAACTCATAGGTAAAATTGATAATTCCATTCACATTATCAAAATCTTTTCAGTCATGAATTTAAATTGGATAGATTAAAAATAATAACATCACGGCAATTGCTGTGCTTCCATTTACTGCATCTATTTAGGGTACGGCAGCTATTGATGCATGCACAGTATAAGTTTATACAAAAGCAAAAGTTACATGCAGGTAGGGATGAGACAGCTGTCCCTTTTAGAGCACGTTCACTATTCTCCTTGGTCCTCACCATGTCCTGGGTAGGTCTGTGAAAGGAGTGAAGCAGGTAGAGAAGGCACTAGACGCTGCTGCCTGACTGGCTGGCTGACTGCGTGCTGGCATCAGTGCCCGCCTAGATAGAGAGATGGCTAGAAGCTATAGGGTAGACTGGTCACTCTTGGGCTCCACTTGTACTTTGTGTTCTTGGCTGTCCATCAGAATGGGATGCCACAGAGCCGTCAGCTGTAGCAGAAAAAGCAGCAGCAGCAGCAGCAGCAGCAGGAGTGTTATGGCAGCTCTTCTGTTCCATGTCTAGGACTCCTGCCTTTTGGGTTGAAGGTGTAATGTCCAGGTCTGGCTCTGATTTCATGGAAGACACACACACACACACACACACACACACACACACACACACACATGGTAATGCAACACACAAGAGGTACTTTATTGAGCAAACTATAGCTTGGGGCTGAGCACCAAAAGTGCTGGCCCCGAGGCTGTGATATGCAGGCTTTTTATACACTTTTAGGGTAGAGGGAGTAGTGAGGAATTCCTGGAGTTGGGGGGGGGGAATGAACGGGTACTCCTGGGGCTGGGGTCCTGAAACCCAGGTGCTAAAAGGGAAGTTGCGTGAATCTTAGTCTTCGGTACCCAGATGTTTCACGTATGGTCATGGTGAACGAGGTTAGGTCAGTGAATCCTGAGATCATATATCTATATGAAAGCTGGGATAAGAATCCAACCTGCGGCTGCTACGTATTTCCTTAGTGTGTTTGGGCTCAAGAAGGAGAAAGGAGTCAGAGAAAATGGGTGATAAATCAAGAGACACAGAGAAGTGAATTGAAATGGGGAGCGGCGATGGACCCTGATACTATTTTCCTTAGAAAAATAATAAAAGGAAAATCTGAGACATAAGAGACCAAGTGGAAGTAAGAATTCCGAGATAGAAAGCCCCAAGAGTGGCGCTTGGACAGATAAAGAGAGACAGCAGGGAGAACTCCAAGGTTGCAGGGAACAAGAGAAAAAGCAGTGCGCCTCACCACAGACTTTATTGTGGATTGTGAGGTGATCAATGAATACGTGACATAGCACTTAGTTCTTAACTTTGGTTGGATAGACAATGAGAAGGTCGGGGTAGGTGGGGATTCTCCTAATATGAGCTTTTCAGAGGAATGAGGTTTGACAAGGTGAGGGCTAAGCCTTTGTGACTCAGGCTCAGGAATTCTCTTGCCCTTAGAAGTGCCGATACATTGATCATGAATGGATCTGATCAAGTACTTAATACATCAACCATACCCTCATGCCTGGTAGGTTATATCCCCCCCCCTTTTTTTACAGAAATAAAATAAGAGGGTATCCTGTTACAATGAAATTGTAAACTTAATCAACAAACAGGAATACTAGTGAGCTATCAGATAAAGAATCAAAAATGAATTCACAATCCAATTTCAAAATGAAGTATAACTTAGCAATACTGCTGTAAAAATGATAAGAATGATCTTCATTTCCATTTAGCAATGTCAAGCGTAACAATTTTCATCCTCAAAGATCACAAGTTATAATATAAAATAATAAGAAAATGATGTTCACTCCTTAGTGATCCTGAATTAATGTGATAGTCATCATAGGACAGGTGCATGGACATATCATATTACCCACGTATAGCCAGGATTACAAGAAGTTTTCAGATCTTCAATAGTTAAAGAAAAAGACTTTCTCTCGAGGTGAGAGGGAATCCTTGTCTTTCCCTTGTTCTGATTGTGCATAGTCTTCGGGATATATAAGCCAAGATGCCTGTCACATAGAGATATGGTTGCAGGGTTGATACCAGGCCGACCTGTGAATGAGGGTGTCTGTAACCTGGTAGTGGTGGTTACAAAATGGGATTTTTCCTTTGTGGGTTGGGTCCCGAGAAGAAGGAGCAGGGAGTCTGAGAATATGGGTGAAGAATGACAGACAGAGACAAGTCAATTTAATAGATAGGGCAGGCGGGATCCCCTATGGTATTTTCCTTGGTCAAAGAATTAAAGGAAAATATGAGAAGCTTGCAGACACGTGGAAGTATGGATTCCGTGATAGAAAGCATGTGGCCAAGGGAGGCCAGTAAAGAGACAGTAGTGAAGCTTTAAGATTGCTGGAACAAGAGAGGGAATCACACCTTTACCCCAGGCTTTCTTGGGGATAGCCAGGATCTATGACCAGGTAACAAAGCATAGATAATTCAGATTGGGTGGGAAGGTAATGATGACACCTTTTGGGTGTGTTGACCCCAACTGGCCCTTTTACCAAGGAATTCGAGTCTGCATCAAATGTTAATGAGTTTGCATGGCTAGGTCAACAGTCCACCCACAAATGTCAGAGTTCAAACCTTGTGTCTGAAGACACAATATTCATACATCAATTATATTTCTTAGATGTGAATATGCTTGGAATGCTACATATCCCCCCTTTTGTGTTAAAAAAATAAAATGAAGGGCGAGTGATGTAAAAATATAAAAAAAATTGTGACTCAAATTAAAAATATAAAAATCATGTAGCATCATCAAATGATACTTCAAGTGATTCAAAATAGACACCCAAAACATATTGCAAAAACTTGGGATGTAAAAAGTAAGTGTGATTGTGAACAACAATGAAGATTTTACTCTCAACTTATTAATAATTTTAGAATGATGAAATGATCTTCACACTTAATACTATCTCTGGAGATGAAGGATTAGTCCTTCCTTTCTCTCGTACTGATACTGCATCTTGGGGATCTTTACGTGCTCACTGCCAGATGCCTGCCACATAGGAAACTGGTTGGTAGCTCGATGCCAGGACATTCAGCGACTGAGGGTGTCAGTACGCCATGTCTCTGCATTTCCCAACGTCAAACATCCATTTCATATGGAAAGTGTATAATCGTGGCTGAGGCTGTCTGGTCCATAATGAAAGATTCATTATGATTCCCCTTACATGCAATCAGACATCACTCTCCAGAATGGTCACCTGAAAATTAACAATTGCTGTCATGTTCTCATGTCTACCGACTGTTAGGTGACTGCAATTCTAGAAATCTTTGCACCTTCATCATTCTGGATCAGAGCATCACTACTACTTTCCTAGTACTTAAAAATTCTGGCAATAATTGTGCAACCGAAAAATCAAAGTTGAATACTTGAAAATGAATCAAAAGTGTTCTCTCAAATGAACATACTGATATCTATAAGATTCCTCTCCCTTTTCTTTTTTGTTTGTGTGTTGGGAGAGATCCCTTCAAAGAAAAACATCCTCTCTGAACAATTCTGGAGGATCATGTTATCACATGTCAAATGATCGTAGAAAATTGATCCTGGGAGCCTGATCCCAAAATTAATACAAGATTCTAGACTCTTGGCTCACAGTCTATGTGGTATCCTTGAAACTGAGCCAATGTAAAATATCAGAACTTATATTCCCAATGATTTCTAATTCCTGATCTAAATAGATCAACATTCGCCTTGTATATGAACATAATTTTGCACCATTACAGGCTTTGCAAAAACATTAATACATCAATCATAGTGCAATTTTTAACAAATACCAATATTTCCATACACTTTACATTCTGATTTGTAGCTTAAATAACCATGATGGTGATAATGAAGTAATATTTCAAGTTCTGACTGCATATTCCTTGTGTCTTCCTTATTTAAATCTCTGCTTGAATAACTAAACCCATCAATATGATAACCAAGCCTATCCCATTACCAATATTTGCAAAATTCATTTCTCCAAACCAATGTTTGGGTAAATAGAAGCTTAAGTTGTTTTCTATGTAGAAACAATTTCTACAGTTTCTTGTACCTATAGAATTTGACATAGCTTATTCATTCCTAGTTGGTAGTGTATAATATTCAATGTGCTTTTTCTACAAGCTTATCTGTGCCTATTGTGTCATGTTTTCAATCCATACTCCAAAACGGTAAAACTTAGATTATACCTTGCCCTTGCTCCATGTCTTTGTGTAATACATTTTTTTTCCACCTATGAGAGACAATGACTGCGCGTCCACAGAAATTGTCAAACTTAGAGTCCTCAGTTTGCTCCTGAGGTCTTACTTCCATATACCAGAACGTCTTCCAGTATATGAAAGGGAAGCCAATAGATCCCGAATCCAGCGGCCGTCTGAATTCTGGGATTGTTGGAGGAGAGCAAGAAATTTTTCCTATTAAGATATTACCCACAAAGACAGGGTATCAGGAGTAATGGTTAACAATGGTATTAACACTTAACTACATCTATGGTAGTCAGCCCTTAATGTCTATCCTGGTATTGTCAGGAACATAATCTTTGCCTGGATGTCAATGATCTCTTACAATAACTCAGGTTCCTGATTAAAGATTTCCTAGTGTCTTTTCCCTGATCTCTCATCCTTTCTTGAGAGTAACATCAGTGTCATCTGTCCATTAACCATGAGTGAGCAGCATTTTCTGCTTAGCACCTCATTTTGGTTGTCAGAGGTATCAGATCTATGCTATGAATGAAAGTTTTCTATCTCCTCCTCTTTGGAGAGTCATACCAAGGTCTAGACCCTTGTTGATAACAGCATTTCTTACAATACAAGTGGTAGATTTACAATGCATACAATATACATTCCTTTTGACCGTATCATATACAAAATACAGGGTATACATTAGTAGCTAGACAATTTGTAGCTAATTCATCTCAGTGCCATAGCAAAGCCTTTGGAGTGTGGGACATATCTGGTGTCTTGTACAGACACGAGTGTGATTTAGTCCTTCTGAATTAGCATCCTCGATGTTGCTCTGGGTACCACATCTCAATGGATGTCAGCATGACAAGTGTCCATGAGTGGTCTACTAGCCATTGTCTCTAATAGTGTAATGTCATTGTTCTGGAGTGATATCAGTCACCAGAGAAGTGTCCTTCCAGCATGCCTGGATTGTGGCTGGCATGCAGATAGCTGATGCCATCACCTTCCGTCTGCTTCTCTTCCTGGTCTGTGTCAGCTGGCATGAAGCATGACGTGGGTGACCAGATGTTTTCATTATCTGTGAACATACAAACAAGACCTCGACCCAACATTATCATCCCCTTGGGTCCCTTACAGTCTTCATATCTCGATGATATTCAACCCAATTCAGGTATCTCACACAATGTGATCTTTATCATTACATTCAATACTGATTATTGCATAGCTTTAACTTCTATTCCTTCTGGGCTGTAGAAGAGATAGATGATTAGTGATACCATATCCACCTCTTTCCTTACGAAAGTGGAACAGTCACAGCTAAACAAAATGGACTTCTAGATAAGTCTGATTCTAATAAAAACATGTTGTTTGCAAATATAATGTACCCTTTAAGACAATAATCATCATTACATGTTGGATAGTAATACCCATTTGTGCTGCAGGTGGACAGCATTCCTTATACTGTCATAACATTCCCAATTATACCCTTTTGATATTTGATCACATTTGGCTAACATGGAAGAATTCCAATAAAATGATTGTCAGGTTACACGTCGTACCAGTACCATTCAAAATTTTCAGGCATGTAATAGTTCGATCTTTTCCCAAATACCCATATATCCCTAGAACAGAATATCTGTCAGTGACTCAATGATATTCTTCTGCATGTACATTGTTTTTCATTCAAGTACATGTGTGTGTGGATAGTGTGTTAAACCTGCCTATAGGGCAATCATAGCCTTTACAATCCATGTGCTGCATTTCTGGTGTCCTGTGCCAGACACCTCTGCCATCTGTCCTTCTTCTGGGCAGATTGTCTTGCCATCAGATGCTCTTGATCATCTTCCATGGACTTCATGTATCTGAGAAAGTAAACAGAAAACCTCAACCCCAAATGACAGCCTCATTGGGTCTCAGAGAGTTAGGAAGGGACAGAACATCTATACTTTCAGTTTTTGAACCTTGGGGCTCATGAATTCCCTTGATCTCTATTTACCCTAGCTTGCATGTAAGCCATGAGCTATGCAATTCAGCCCTTGCATTGCTGTTAAAAGCCCTGCTATTCCAAGCTGTGTGGAATAGACAGTAGTGCACAGATATTCATAAAATCTGTCATCACTTTGCTCACTTCTTCATTTGAGCTTGAACCCTAAACCAAGAGAGTCAGTATCTCCCATCACTTTTCACAGTTCACCCTTTGTGCCAGGAGCATGCTGAAATACACCTTTAGCTCCAAAATATACAGTGGATGCCTATCAGAGGTGAAATTAATCCCCCACAGTTTGCATTGATAAGCCATATCCCCTGCTTGTTCAGGATATAGATGTACAATAGACTTTGCAAAGCAGCAGGTATAGATGCTTAAATAGTTGCTTTTTCAAACCCATAATCATAAAAATATCCTACTAGAAATCACTTACGATTTGACCCGTGTGTGCTGGGATCTTTAGCCTTTGTTTGCCTGCACACACTTTTTGCTATTTGAAAAAGTTTCCCATTGTGCAGTTATTAAAATTATAGCATTGCCTTATGCTGTACAAGCATGCACAGAATTATCAAACAGTTGCACAGGAGTTGTTGTATGGGAACTACTGCAATGAACTCCATCACTGAAAAGATCTTAATACTGTGACTAAACTCATTACTCTCATCTGCTAAGTCTGCAAATCTTCACTGCAGAAATAAATCAAATTGGACCAGTAACCTTTTAACTTGTCATATTATCATGGGTCTCTTTTCAGTCTCATGATCAGCTTCAATATCTGCCATTTGAATACATGCTAGTATTGCCTCTTTCAAGGCCTTCCTTCATCAATCTCTGTACTGAGTAACCGATTCCTCGATAACTTTAATAATGAGCCGCTGGTAAACAGATTGAATCCTTCTGACCATGCTTTGACTCTGCTGAGCATGTGTCTTAGTGTCCATAGTAAAAGCTATTCTAGTGAGGAATCGTTTGCTTTCTGGATACAGGTACATTAATATGCCCACTAAAACGTTTCTGAACTGCATGCAGGCTGTTTGAATAAGCTCTGCTCAATATTGTTGCTCTCATGTCCTGCTTAGAAAAGTGTTAATCATTCCGCCATAGTTCAAATTAGAAAGCCTTATGAATTCCTTTAAATCGTATTCCAAGTCATGCTTAGTATGTCTCAGTATTCAATTTTCCTTCTAGCCAATTACAGCGTTTGTAATAAAAAACTTGGAGCCTCAGTTGCTCTGATGCTCTCTTCCAAGCCACGTGGCCGGTAGAGAAAAAACATTTCAAGCTGCTTCAGATTGAAGCCCAAACCTTAAAAATGTTCTGTTTGTACTTGCATTACCTCGTGATTTATACCAAAATTTCTCTACAGATAAACATTTCTAGTCCTGAGATTCTGTGGCATATAACAAAAGTCAGAGAAAGATTTTTAATTCTCCTTTTTTGACTTCCTTCATCAAAAAATATGAGCAGACATTCCTTCATAATTCTGCCTGTATCCAACCTAAATGAAAGCCATTCAAATGCCCAGATCTCACTTCCCTGTGCTTCTTATCACTTGCAATCAGCCAGGTACAGCTGCCTTTCCCTGGCCTGACCTCAAACAAAAGAGTTCCTAGGACCCTTTTCAAATGCTAAATGAGTGCAGGGGCTGGCCTTTTGTTTGATTGTTTTTAAACTTCTGCCTTTGGTTACAGAAGGGCAATATCTTTTTACAACCTGGGCTGTTCGGAATTGAACCTAATTCAGGATTATTACCTCGATTCATTAATTTTGCTGAGACCTGCGGTGGTATTAGGAAAAGTTTTTTGTTTTTTATCCCTTTAGCCGAGTGATTGGGACCCTTTAAGTGCCCTGCTTGAGTCAAAGCAGTTACTTCCGGAGAAGCCTTTCCCCATTTTTTAATTTTTGTTGTTGTTGTTGTTGGGAGAGATCCCTTCAAAGAAAAACATCCTCTCTGAACAATTCTGGAGGATCATGTATATAACATACCAAATCATCTGAGCAAATGATCTTGGGAATGTGATTCCAAAATGAAAACAAAATTTTAGACTCTTGGCTCACTGTTAATGTGGCATGTTTGAAGCTGAGCCTATATATAAAAGCAGAATTTACATTCCCAATGATTTCTAATTCCTGACCTAAATTGATTAAAACTTGCCTTGTACAGGAGCATAATTTTTCCACCATTAAAAGCTTTGTAAAAACATTAATACAACCAGTATTGTGAAATTTTTAACAAATACCAACATTCCCATACACATTACAATCTGATTTGCAGTGTAAATACCCAGGATGATGATAATGAAGTGACATTTCAAGTTCTGGCTGCGTATTTCGTATATCATCCTCATTTAAATTTCTGCTTGTATCAATAAACCCATCAATATGATAGCCAAGTATATCACGTTACCAATATTTGGAAAATTCATTCCACCAAACCAATGTTTGGGTAAATAGAAGCTTAAGTTGTTTTTCATGTAGAAACAATTTCTACAGTTTCTTGAACTTGTTGAATTTGGTGTAGCTTTTTCTTTCCTAGTCTGTAATGTATAATATTCAATGTGCTTTTACTACAAGTTTATCCGTGCCTATTGTGTCATATTTTCAATACATAATCCAAAAAGGGAAACTTAGAACATACTTTGCTCTTCCTCTATGTATGTGTGTGATAACTCCTTCCACCTAGGAGAGTCAATAACTGCGTCCACAGAAATTGTCCAACCTAGAGCACTCTGATGACCATTGAGGCTTTACTTTCAAATACCAGAACGTCTTCCAATATTAGAATGGGAAGCCAATAGACCCCGAATCCAGTGGCCCACCTGAATTCGGGGACTATTGGGAGAGAGCAAGAAACCGTTCCCATGAAGATATTACCCCAAAATACAGGGTTTCCGGAGTATTGGTTAACAATGGTACTAACACTCAAGTACACCCACGGTGGTTGGCACGTAACGTCCACCTAGGTATTGCCAGGAACATAATCTTTGCATGGATGTAAAGGATCTTATTCAATAACTTAGGTTCCTGATTAAAGATTTCAGAGTGCATTTTGCCTGATCTCTAATACCTTTCTTCGAGAGTAACATCAGGATCATCTGTCCATTAAACCTGCCTGTGTAGCATTTTCTGCCTTGCACCTCACTTTTTGTTGTCAGAGGTATCAGATCTATGCTATGAGTGAAAGTTTTCTATCTCCTCCTCTTTGGAGAGTCATACCAAGGTCTATACCCTCGGTGATAGTAGCATTTCTTACAGTACAAGTAGTAGTTTTACAATGTATCCTTTTGACAGTATCCTAGACATACAAAATGAAAGGTATACATTGACGTCTAAACAAGTGTAGCTATTTTGTTTTGATTCCATAAGAAAGACCTCGGAGTGTGGGATTTATCTGATGTCTTAGACAGACACAAGTGTGGTTTAGTCCTTCTGAGTTAGCATCCTTGCTCTTGGTTTGGGTACACTATATCAATGGATGTCAGCCGGACCAGTGTCCCACAGTAGCCTAATAGCTAATGTCACTGATAGTGTCACGTCAGTCTTGTGGAGTGATCTTAGTCACCGGTGAAGTGTTCTTCCAGCGCGCCTGGATAGTGGCTGGCGTGTAGTTAGCTGATGTCAACAGCGTTGGTCTGCTTCTCTTCCTGGTCTTGTGTTGGCTGGCATGATGTGCTTTGTGGGTGATCAGATGTTTCCACTATCTGTCAACCTACAGACAAGACCTCGACCCAACGTTATCATCCCCTTGGGTCCCTCACAGTCTTAATTTCTTGGTAATTAATATTCAACCCAATTGAGATATATCCTACAATGTAATCTTTAGCATGACATTCAAACTGTTATTGCAAAGTTTTAACTTATGTTAGTTTTAGGGTGTGGAAGAGATAGATGGTTAGTGATACCATTTCCACCCTTCTTTCTTATGAAAGTTGAAATGCCACAGCTGAACAAAATTGACTCTTAGATAAGTCTGATACTAAGAATGTCGTGCTGTTGTTTGCCAATATAATGTACCCTTGAAGACAATAATCATATATACATTTTGGAGGATAGTAACAATTTGTACTCCAATTGGATAGTATTTATGGTACAGTCATAACCTTCCCAATTGTACCATTTGATATTTGATCATATTTTGGTAACGTGGAGCAAATCCACAAAAATAACGTTAAGTTACCTGTTATGCCAATACCATTTGGAATTTTCATGTATGTGATAACGTTTGATCTTATAACAAATACCCATAAATCTGTAGCACAGACTATCTGTCAGGGACTTAACGATATTCTTCTGTAGGCAAATTGTTTTTCATACAATGACATGTGTGAGGATAGTGTGTTAGATCTGCCTATAGGGTAGTGATGATCTTTCCAGCTCATTTGCAGTTTTTCCAGGTGTCCTGTGCCAGACACCTCTGCAGTCTGTCCTATTTCTGCTGAGATTTTTTGCCATCGGATGCTTTTGGTCATCCTCCATTGACTTCTTGTATCTGAGGAAATAAACAGAAAGTCTCGACCCCAAATGAAAGACTCATTGGGTCTAATAAAGTTAGAAAGTAACTGAACATAAATACCTTCAGTTTTTGAAGCTTGGGCCTTATCAAATTCTTTGAGCTCTTTTTGGCATAGCTTGCATATGAGCCATGAGGTATCCAATTCAGCCCATTTATTGCTATTAAAAGCACTGCTATCCCAAGATGTTTGGAATACACAACTGTGCACAATTATTTATAAGTTCTGTAATCACTTTGCTCACTTCTTCATTTGAGCTTAATGCCATAAACCAGGAGAGTAACTATCTCCCATCACCTTTCAGTGTTCAACTTTTGATCTCAGGAGCATGTTGGAATGCACTCTTTGTTCCAAAATGTGTAGTGGATATTTTTTTTCAGAGGTGAACATAATCCACAACATTTTGCAGTGGCTTTGAAACGTTTTACTCTTGACTTTGCAAGACCGCATACATAGATGCTTATTCTTTGCTTTTCCACACCAATAACCATAAAAACATCATACCATAAATCACGTATGATTTTACCAATGTGTGCTGTGATCTTAAGCATTTGTCTATTTGCACACAATTTTTTGCTCTATCCAAAATTTTATCTTATGTAATCATTAACATTATAGTACTGTCTTATGTTGTAAAAGTATGCGCAGCTTTATCAGGCAGTTGCATAGGTGTTATAGTTAAGCTATAATAATTAAATTCATAACTAAAAAGATTTCAATACTGTGACTAGAGTTATTACTTTCGTTCATTCCCATTCTGTCCCATGTAGGTGTAGAATAGCCTATTCCACAGAGTAGGGTCAACAACAGTGCATCCACAGAGGTTGTCCAAACTTGAGCACTCAGTTGACCACTGAGGCTAGACTTTCCACAGACCAGAAAGTCTTCCAATATTAGAAGGGGGAAAATGATAATCCCCAAATCCAGTGGCCTGCCTGAACTCTGGGGCTGGTGGGAGGGAGCAGGAAACAGTTATCATCAAGATATCACCCCAAAAGATGGGCTTTTCTAGGAGTAATGATGGAAGAATCAACCACGAAGCATATATGACAATCGAGCCCACAGATAAGCTCCTCTGCCCATCACTCATTTCCTAAGGACAGGACACACGAGGTGGCGATAACCATGGAGATCAGAACTGTGTTCAGAAATAGATAAAGAGCAAGCCCTTTCCCATGGAGCCTTGCTGCAATCACGGACATTTAAGGCTTAATGATAGGGGTTAGAGCAGTAGAGGTGAAAGACTGAGCATGGCTAGAAGCCTGCTCCATGAGAGAGAGAGAGACAGAGAGAGAGAGAGAGAGAGAGAGAGAGAGAGACAGAGAAAGAAAGAGAGATAGAGAGAGAGAGATAGTAGTAAAGAATAAATATGAGTATGTAAATCTGGGCTGGGTCTGTGGGCTCGTCTATTTATTGATGATCATATGCAAAGATACATAATGCATAGTAATTAATGACACAGTAGATTATCATTGGTTTAGAGGTACATCGTGACAAGATATGGGCATCCCCTTTTCTCAGCCAGGTGAGAACAAAGAAACCTGATTTCACGCCTAATCCTGGGGGATGCTGGGATCAAGGGTCAAAGGCTTTACTTGCCATACCCAGGACTGAGCATGCTCTCTCCTAAGACAGCATTTACATTTTAATTATTCCCCTTGACCATAGATAGGTGTGGACTGCTACATCTCCCCCTTTTTGTTTTACATCAAAACAAAGATGTGCAATATCAAAATGGGTGATAAATCAAGAGATACGGAGAAGTTAATTGAAATGGGGAGCTGAGATGGCCCCTGATACTATTTTCCTTAGAAAAATCCTTACAGGAAAATATGAGACAGAAGAGCCCAAGTGGTAGTAAGAATTCCGAGATAGAAAGCACATGGCCAAGAGTGGCGCTAGGACAGATAAAGAGAGACAGCAGGGAGAACTCCAAGGTTGCAGGAAACAGGAGAAAAAGCAGTGCGCCTCACCCCAACCTTTATTGTGGATTGAGAGGTGATCAATGAATACGTGACATAGCAGGTAGTTCTTAACTTTGGTTGGATAGATAATATGAAGGTCAGAGTAGGTGGGGATTCTCCTGACATGAGCTTTTCAGAGGAATGAGGTTTGACAAGGTGAGGGCTAAGCCTTTGTGGCTCAGGCCCAGGAATTCTCTTGCCCTTAGAACTGCCGATATACTGATCAGGAATGGATCTGATCAAGTACTTAATACATCAACCATACTTCCATGCCTGGTAGGTTATATAACCCCCCCCTTTTTTTTTTACAAAAATTAAATGAGAGTATCCTGTTAAAAAGAAATTGTAAACTTAATCAACAAACAGCAATACTAGTGAGCGTAGTAGGATAATGAATCAAAAATGAATTCACAATCAAATATCAAAATGAAACGTCACTTAGCCATAATGCTGTAAAAATGATAAGTATGATCTTCATTTCCATTTAGCAAAGTCAAGCTTAACAATTTTCATCATCAAAGATCACAGGTAATCATATAAAATAATAAGAAAGTGATGTTCACTCCTTAGTGATCCTGAATTAAGGTGATAGTAATCATAGGACAGGTACATGGACATATCATATTGCCCACGTATAGCCAGGATTATAAGAAGTTTTCAGATCTTCAATAGTTAAAGAAAAAGACTTCCTCTCGAGATGAGAGGGAATCCTTGTCTTTCCCTGGTTCTGATTGTGCATAGTCTTCGGGATATATAAGCCAAGATGCCTGCCACATAGACGTATGGTTGCAGGGTTGCTACCAGGGCAACCTGTGAATGAGGGTGTCTGTAACCTGGTAGTGGTGGTAACAAAAAGGGATTTTTCCTTTGTGGGTTGGGTCCCGAGAAGAAGGAGCAAGGAGTCTGAGAATATGGGTGAAGAATGACAGACAGAGACAAGTCAAAGTAATAGATAGGGCAGGCGGGATCCCCTATGGTATTTTCCTTGGTCAAAGAATTAAAGGAAAATATGCGAAGCTTGCAGACAAGTGGAAGTGAGGATTCTGAGATAGAAAGCATGTGGCCAAGAGAGGCCATAGTAAAGGTATAGTAGTGAAGCTTTAAGATTGCTGAAACAAGAGAGGGAATCACGCCTTTACCCCAGGCTTTCTTGGGGATAGCCAGGATCAATGACCAGGTAACAAAGCATAGATAATTCAGATTGGATGGGAAGGTAATGATGACACCTTTTGGGTGTGTTGACCCCAACTGGCCATTTTACCAAGGAATTCGCGTCTGTACCAAATGTTAATGAGTTTGCATGGCTAGGTCAAGAGTCCACCCACAAATGTCAGAGTTCAAACCTTGTGTCTGAAGACACAATATTCATACATCAATTATATTTCTTAGATGTGAATATGCTTGAAATGCTACATATCCCCCCTTTTTGTGTTAAAAAATAAAATGAAGGGCGAGTGATGTAAAAATATAAAAAAAATTGTGACTCAAATTAAAAATATAAAAATCATGTAGCATCATCAAATGATACTTCAAGTGATTCAAAATAGACACCCAAAACATAATGCAAAAACTTGGGATGTAAAAAGTAAGTGTGATTGTGAACAACAATGAAGATTTTACTCTCAACTTATTAATAATTTTAGAATGATGAAATGATCTTCACACTTAGTAATCAAAATCAAAGATAAACGTCTCATAATAGCTTAAAAATAATGATAAAAAAGTAATAAGAAAATAATCTTACTTCAAAATGTATGAAAAGAAAAACAACATAGGATAATCAAAATATTCAGAGAAAATAAAGTAAAAGAACATCAAATCCAAATTGCTCAATTGAAATGAGAATGGTATAAAGATATTCTTAAAATACTTTCTCTCTTTCTCCCCCCCTTTCTTTTTCAATAGCATACCAAATAGATGAGCATCTTTTACATTTTTCAAATATTAGTACAAACATCAATTCAAGTATCAATATTCCCATGAACATTACATTTTGATTTGTTGTTGTAGTAACCAGAATGAAGCTAATGAAGTGACATGGCAACTCTCGGCTACATATTTCTTATATAAGCCTTATGGGTATGTCCAAAAATAAAATTTCTGATTCATATATCAGGATCAGAGCATTAGTAGTAATTACAATGTACTTGTAGTATTTCAAAGAAAATATATGGGAAAAATAATCTGAGAAAATGATCATGGAAAATGACCATGAAATTAATGCAAAATTTTAAAGAAATGGCTCACCTTTCATGTGGCATAGCTGTAGCTGAGCCAATGTGTCATGTCAGAATTGACTTCAAAAATGATTTCCATTTCCCTAATCGATGTTGACCAAGATTGATCTTGTAAAACTTTTACACAACTATAAATGCAACAATTAGTGCAAATTCTTAACAAGTACCAATATTCCCATAAACATTTCAATCTAATTTGTTGTTTAAATAACAGGAATGAAGATAATGAAGTGCCATGGCAACTTCTGGCTGCCTATTTCTTATATCAGCCTTATTTACATCTCTACTTCTGAATAAAAGAACTGCATACATAGATGCTTAATCTTTGCTTTTCCACACCAATAACAATAAAAACATCATACCATAAATCACGTATGATTTTACCAACGTGTGCTGTGATCTTAAGCATTTGTCTATTTGCACACAATTTTTTGCTCTATGCAAAAATTTATCTTATGCAATCATTAACATTATAGTACTGTCTTATGTTGTAAAAGTATGCCCAGCTTTATCAGGCAGTTGCATAGGTGTTATAGTTAACCTATAATAGTTAAATTCATAACTAAGAAGATTTCAATACTGTGACTAGAGTTATTAGTTTCATTCATAAACTTTTATAAAATTTCAGTGTAAAAATAGGTCACCTCCTTTGCCTCATCTTTCGTCTCCTTTGCCTCATTTTCCAGCTGGATGATTTTGGCTTTCAGGACACTATTTTCTTGTTTTAGTTCAAGTGCCTCTGTTTCCAGATGACTTATCTTAATTTTTAGGTTCTATTCCCTATTGTCTTCTGCCTCTCTTAGTTGTGTTTTGAGTTCTTCCACAGCCTGTATCCAATTCGCTGGGATTTCTGGTTTATCGTTTGCTGATCTCTCCCCCTCTGTTCCATTTGGTGAGTAGTAGCTGTCTATTGTAGTTTCTTTCTTCTGTTTCTGTTGTTTGTTCAAATTCACCCCTTCTTTCCTCCCTGTATTTGTCTGTGCTCTTGTTCCTCTCATTTTTTTTTTGTTTTTTAGGGACTTCTATCAGTCTCCCCTCTTGGAGCTTTAACAGAGGATCTCTTGGTGTAATCTCTGAGGGAGGGTTGTTGGGGGTTTGAGCTTTCCTGTCCTCTGGAGGCTTTTGATTGGCTTAAAGTCCAGCAGTCAGTGAGGATGGATGGGGAGCCTGGGCTTCCCTGTGTTCTGGAGACTTTTGATGGGATTGAGTTCAGCTTATTTGGGCTGGGTTTATTCTGAGATTTAAACTTCCTGGACGGCTGGAGCAGATATGGAGGATCTCTAAAGCTCTGGCCAGGCTGCCAGGTCTATGCTCCTTCTAGGCTGCCATCTTGACTTCGCCTCTAGGTTTCTGTTTTTTCAGAAGACCCAGCTCTCTAAGGGGGGAGGGGTTGTGGCTTGCCTGGACTCTGAGGGCTCCTGATGAGCTTAGGTTCAGCTGGTTCTTTCAGAAGACCCTGCTCTCTAAGGGGGGAGGGGTCGTGGCTTGCCTGGACTCTGATGACTCCTGATGGGATTAGGTTCAGGTAGTGTGGGCCAAATGATCCCGGAGCCAAAAAAAAGAAGAAAGAGAAAAGCAGCAACCTCCTCTTCCACAGTCTGTGTTGAATGCCCGGAAACTGGCCCGGGTTACTTTCAAGGAAGGCTCTTTGGAGCAACCCCCTTGCCAGCCCTGAGCCCTCTGTCCTTTCAGTAGCTCTGAGGGCTCCCGATGGGATTGGGCTTAGCTGGTGCCCCAAAGCTGGGACCTCCCCCGAGACCCAGAGGGAAGAACCCAGCCAGGGGGTTCTAGGCAACCTCCCCCCTCCAGATACAGGTAAAGTGAATACGTGATGGTTCTTGAGCTAGTATGTTACATGATGCCAGAGAGGGATCAATGCTTCTGAGGGGAAAGGGGCATTTTTTTACCTCTCTCCTCAAGGACAGACCTGAATTTAAAAGAACAAAAAGAATAAAGCAGCTAGGTGGCACAGTGAATAAAGTATTAGGTCTAGAGTTGGAAGGTCTTGGGTTCAAATAGGACCTCAGATACTTCTTAGATGTGTGACCCTGGGCAAGTCACTTAACCCCATTGCCTAACCACTCTTCTGCCTTGGAGCTAATACACAGTATTCTAAGACAGAAGGTAAGGGTTTTTAAGATAAATAAACAGGACTTGAGGGAAATGCAAAAGGAATAGTTTCAGGGTAGGAAAAGCTGAGGGTCTGGGGAATGAATGACAGGAGCAGCTGAGAAGGGGTGGACAGTGGCTTCCCACTCACCTAGGAAGTGCCCAGTCCATCCTATCACTGGCTTAAAACTCCTCTTTTGAGCCCAGCCTTATATATAGAAGAGCCTTGCTGATGATGGCCCTGAATGTTTTTGAGAAGGCTTCAGAAATAGCAGGGGGAGCCCCACTCCTTATTTCAGCCGGTGGCACGGGGAATGGCAGGGAGGGTAGGGGCAGACTTCATGGGCAGATGAAGAAGTTAAAGCTTTGGACTGGATGGAATGAAACAAGACTTCCCAGAGACATCTGTCTGGTGCCCCAAGGGGAATTGGGGTGGGAACATGGGAACGACCAGCTAATTCAACAGTAATGGACCAAAGGGACCCAGGAGGGTTGTAAATCAGGGATGAGGTTACAAATGCAATTCTGAAACTGAGAAGCAGACATGACAGGAGTGAGGGGCGAAGGGGAGGCCCAGCAGCCATGGGCCTAAGCCCACACCTTCTATTCCAGCCAGTCTGGCTCCTTGCTAACCTCCAAGCAAGGCTGCCTTCTTGCTCACACCATCCCCACTGCTGGAAATTCTTAATTTCCCAGGGCTGACCCATCTTTCAAAATCAACTTGTCTCACCTGATCCAGAAAGCCTTCTGTGACTACCACTCTCTGCTGAGCTCCTGTAGGGACACTCACTGTCTTACTTTTGACACTTAGCAATGGGGGGCAGGTGGAGAGAGGGAAGGAAGAAGGGAAGGAGGAGGAAGGGGAAGATGGGGAAGATGGGGAAGTGGAGGAAAGGGAGGGAGAGAGAAGGAGCGAAAATGAGAGAGGGAGGGAGAGTCTTCCAATCTGGTTCTTAAGCTCATTTGCAGCAGAGGCCATGACTTTTACCAAGGATTATAGGACTCAAAGCAGGAATGGATTTTAGGGACCATCTTAATTTCCTTTTCCAGAAAGTCTTTTTACAGAGGAAGAGACTGAGGGTTTTTCTAAAGTCCCACAGGTATTGGGACAGAGCCAAGATGGCAGCTTAGCATTGAAAGCTGGAATGGCTGGGAGAATCAACCTAAGATCTCAAGGGAGTAGAGTATTTATGGGAAGCCTAGTTCCCTATGATTCCAAATTTGTAGCTGTTTCCACTACTCTACACTCCACATTACCTCACATTGTCTTGTACACATCAGGTGCCCAATAAATACTGAACAATTTGACTGAGGCACAGATCTACAGTTTGGGATCTGTGGAGGAAAGGAAAAAAAAAAAGGACTAGTGACATCATTGGGTGATGTCTTGACTCCCTTATCAATTGGATTTAAGTGAGGTAGATCTGTACAAAATTAAGAAGTTAACCGAGGTGTGGAAGATTAATTGGAGACAAGAAACCAGGAGGCTATTGCAATGCAGTTGGGCAACTCTTCTGTAATTATTAGTTATAAGATCATAGATCTCCTGCAGAAGGGTCTTCAGGAGCCATAGACTCCAAACCCTTAATTTAACGGAGGAGGAAACTGAAGCTGAGGGTTGCAACTTGGTCAAGGTCACATAAGTAGTGTGTTATCAGAGGAAAAATTTGAATCCAGGGCCTCTCACCCTAAAAGCAACACTTTCCTCTTACTATCATACTACCTCTGTTGTCTTAGGTGATAACTAGGGGTGCTTGCCTAGGGCTATAATCAGTAAGCCTTAGAGGTGGAACAAAAGCCTCAATCTACTTTACTCTAAGGGCCAGACCTCCATCCAAGGGGCCTCCCAACCCCAAAACAACATATTGGACTTAAAAAAGGTAAAAAACCATTCGTGACCCTGGGATTTGTAAAATAAATACACGGTTGCACGATAATACATGTATGAACTAGATTGAATTCCTTGTCAACTCAGAGAGTAGGGAAGAAGGTAGGAAGACAACACGAATCCTATAACTTTGGAAAACGTAGGTAGAAATTTATTATTTAAATAAAACAAAGATAAAACAATTAAAAATAAATAAACAAACAGGGACAGCTAGGTGAATAGAGAGCCAGACCTGGAGATGGGAGATCTTGGGTTCAAATGTGATTTGAACATTCCCTAGCAGTGTCACCCTGGGCTCTTCTGCTTTGGAACCAACATTTATTATCATGACCAAGACAGAAGATAAGGGTTTAAAAATAAATAAACAAACAAATAGACAATGCGTTTTAATACCTAACCAGAGTTAACACTTGCAAAAAAAAATCCATATATTTTTGTTTAAACCCTTACCTTCCATCTTAGAGTCAATATTGTGTATTGGCTGCAAGGTGGAAGGGCGGTAAAGGCTAGGCTAATGGGGGTTAAGGGACTTACACACAGCTGGGAAGGGTCTGAGGTCGGATTTCAACCTCCAGACCTTCCCATCTTTAGGTCTGGCTCTCTATCCACTGAGCCACCTAGCTGCCCCCCATCCATATGTTTTTATTTTCAAGTAAAGAAGACTTAAGGCTAAAAAAAAATAGGTCACATTGTGCAGGTAGCATTTGGATTTGCATTATTATCATAGGTTTTAAATTAATATTATGGTCAGCTTCAATATCTGTAGTTTGAGTGAGTGGCACTAGTGCCCATTTAAATCACCACTAAATCATGGTACTGGCTAACAAATTGCTCAATAACGTTGATAACTAACTCCTGGTTGGTTAACAGATTGACTCCTCCCAGCCGTGTGTCCACTCTGCAGAGAGTGTCTGATTTTTATGATTGAAGCTCTCCTAATTATCAATAATTTGCTTTCTGGATGAAGTCGCATTAACAGGCCTCCTAAAAAGTTTCTGAACTGCATCCAGGTGGTTGAAAGAATCTCAGCCAATTTTTTATTTTTGCTGCTCTTGTGTCCTGCTTCAGAAATGTTTTAGAATCCCACATATTTAGAATTTGAATGTATTAGAAACTTCTTTAAAGCGTATTCCAGTCTAAGCTAGGCATTTCCTAGTATTAAATTGCCTAATTGGGAGGGAGTTGTCTGTCAAGAGCAGCAGCAGCAGCAGCTGAGTAGCTCCTCTGGGGACCTACCAAAGTCTCCCCTTTGGGGACTACTTTGGGGATTGCGGGCCATGTGAGTTGCGGGGTTTTTCTTTGTTTTTGGCGAAGCTTCTTTAGACAGGTCTCCCCCAATCTGAAGGCGAAGGGGAACGCTGGGACTCCTTTGGGCATTGTAGGTCAATACCAAAGAGGTTTTTGTTGTTTTTTATTTGCCTCAGGCGAACCTGGGCTTTTTTTAATGGATAGATGTGAGGCAAGGCCAGTCCCGGGTCAGAGGTGAGGGGGGGGGCTGAGCCTTTTTCCCTGGCTGCTGGTGGTGTATCCCTTAATGTGTGTTTGGAGCCCGAACCCCAATTGCAGAGAGTGGCAAAAGCAAGGGCTCCAGCTGAAGGGAGGGGTGGAGGAAGGAGGTGTGTGGACGAGCTACGCAGGCGCAGAGTGAAAGGCAGGCCAG
Organism: Monodelphis domestica; assembly: GCF_027887165.1. Classification (NCBI taxonomy): domain Eukaryota; kingdom Metazoa; phylum Chordata; class Mammalia; order Didelphimorphia; family Didelphidae; genus Monodelphis; species Monodelphis domestica. The sequence goes on from NC_077233.1 coordinate 292,705,535, forward strand.
GGGGAAGGGAGCACAGGTGCAGGGGCAGGCAGGCAGAGGGGGAGGGGAGCGGAAAGTTCCCGCCTTTTCTGTCAGAGCCTCCCTGTGTCGCTGTGCCTAGCATTAAGGTCCGCCAAGGCAAAAGACTGGAAGTTGCGTGTGGACTGTGTGAGGTAGGGGAGCAGCACTTGGGCCGAAGTTGGTCACATGAGGCACCTCTGCTGAGGGGAGGAGGCTTTGGGGGTGGCTGCCGCCGCGTGGCCCGCCTCCTGCGTCTTCCTCTGGGTTCTTCAGTAGTCCTGCCTGCTGCCTGTACTGGTCAGCTCCATAGGCAGGCCTACCCCTGAAAGCTGCCCCTCCCTCTCAATTGCCCGCCTCCCACACTGCCCCTCCTCTCCCTGGGGGACACCCACCAGAAAGTCCCCTCCTTCAGTAGCCCCACTCCCAGGTCCCCAACTTCCTCAGGTGCTCAGCTCCCCCTCCCCCACCCCCTTCGCCTCTTGGTCTCCCTCTTGAGGCCACGTATTGGTACTGCATCCCAGGAGGGGTTTTATTTGTAATGGGTTTGAAATGAGCTTTTACAGCTATGTGCAAGTCTCCTCTTGGACCCCAAGTCACGTACACATCCTGAGGTCATAGGCCTAAATATGAGTGGACCGTGGCCATGAGTGGCCCACCTTGCCTTAGAGCAGTCACACACCTGCCTTCCACCCTGTGCTCTCAGTATTCTCCTTCCATAGCGGATGCAGAAATGATTAAGGAAGTTCTTTCTGCTCTCCCGCTGCCTGAAGCCCTGGCTCTAGTTCACTGCTGTGCCCATAGAGGTGGCACTGACCCTGTCTCCAGGGGACATGACTGAGCAGATGCTGCTGCCAAGCTAGCAGCCATAGGAGGGCCTGAACTACTTTGAACATGAACAACCACTGATGACTTAAATTGATCACTTTCCTATAGTGAAAAGGAAGTGGAGAAATGGAGAGGAAAATTCAAAGCAAAACCAATTCATGGAGTGTGGGTGTCATCTGAAGGAAAACCCCTGCTCCCTAGAAGTTTCCATCACCAAATTTACCCATGTGTTCATCATTAGGGCCACTTTGGTACCCCGGGCATGGTGGACTATGTTAAGAGAGTATGGCTGGCCCCTGGTCTAACTACCGGAGCCTCTAAAGTGTGTTCATCCTGCTCTCCTGCCAGTCAGATCACCAACACGTCTGTCGTGGAAAAGCCTTTGGTGGGCGTCCTCTGGCTTACACACCTTTTGAGCTTTCTTTGTAAGGGAAGTGTCTCCTTAGGAGTGGTTGTGACCAAGGATCTGGAGGGATAGAGGAGGCAAATGCAAGTCCTGTGTGACCCTGGAGGCATGACCCTCTCCTGCAACCATGCCCATCCATCCAGCCATGCATCCCTCCTCACCTCAAAAGGGGGGAAGTGTCGTTCCTGGCAACATAGGGTGGACCTTGTCCTTGCAGGGATGAGACAGCTGTCCCTTTTACCGGCATGTTCACTATTCTCCTTGGTCCTCACCATGTCCTGGCTAGGTCTGTGAAAGGAGTGAAGCAGGTACAGAAGGCACGAGATGCTGCTGCCTGGCTGGCTGGCTGACTGCGTGCTGGCATCAGTGACTGCCTAGATAGAGAGATGGCTGGAACCTGTAGGGCAGCCTGGTCACTCTTGGGCTCCACTTGTACCTTGTGTTCTTGGCTCTCCCTCAGAATGGGATGCCACAGAGCTGTCAGCTGTAGCAGAAAGAGCAGAAGCAGCAGCAGCAGCAGGAGTGTTATGGCAGCTCTACTCTTCCATGTCTAGGACTCCTGCCTTTAGGGCTGAAGGTTTAATGTCCAGTTTTGGCTCTGATTTCATGGAGGACACACACACACACACACATACATGGTAATGCAACACACAAGAGGTACTTTATTGAGCAAACTATAGCTTGGGGCTGAGCACCAAACGTGCTGGCCCCGAGACTGCGATTTGCAGGCTTTTTATACACTTTTATGGTAGAGGGAGTAGTGAGGAATTCCTGGAGTTGGGGGTGGTGAATGGAAGGGTACTCCTGGGGTTGGGGTCCTGAAACCCAGGTGCTAAAAGGGAAGTCGCATGAATCTTAGTCTTCGGTACCCATATGTTTCACATATGGTCATGGTGACCGAGGTTAGGTCAGTGAATCCTGAGATGATATATTTTGTGAAACCTGGGATAAGAGTCCGACCTGCGGCTGCTACATAATGTATTTCCTTAGTGTGTTTGGGCTCGAGAAGTTGAAAGGAGTCAGACAAAATGGGTGATAAATCAAGAGACACAAAGAAGTAAATTGAAATGGGGAGCGGCGATGGCCCCTGATACTATTTTCCTTAGAAAAATAATGAAAGGAAAATCTGAGACATAAGAGACCAAGCTGAAGTAAGAATTCTGAGATAGAAGGCACGTGGCCAAGAGTGGCACTAGGACAGATAAAGAGAGACAGCAGGGAGAACTCGAAGGTTGCAGGAAACAAGAGAAAAAGCAGTGGGCCTCACCCCAGCCTTCATTGTGTATTGAGAGGTGATCAATGAATACGTGACATAGCACGTAGTTCTTAACTTTGGTTGGATAGACAATGACAAGGTCGGAGTTGGTGGGGATTCTCCTGACATGAGCTTTTCAGAGGAATGAGGTTTGACAAGGTGAGGGCTAAGCCTTTGTGACTCAGGCTCAGGAATTCTCTTGCCCTTAGAAGTGCCGATACATTGATCATGAATGGATCTGATCAAGTACTTAATACATCAACCATACCCCCATGCCTGCTAGGTTATATTCCCCCCCCCCTGTTTTTACAGAAATAAAATAAGAGGGTATCCTGTTACAATGAAATTGTAAACTTAATCAACAAACAGCAATACTAGTGAGCGTAGTCAGATAAAGAATCAGAAAAGAATTCACAATCAAATATCAAAATGAAGTGTAACTTAGCAATACTGCTGTAATAATGATAAGAATGATCTTCATTTCCATTTAGCAAAGTCAAGCGTAACAATTTTAATCATCAAAGATCACAAGTAATAATATAAAATAATAAGAAAATGATGTTCACTCCTTAGTGATCCTGAATTAATGTGATAGTCATCATAGGACAGGTGCATGGACATATCATATTACCCACGTATAGCCAGGATTACAAGAAGTTGTCAGATCTTCAATAGTTAAAGAAAAAGACTTTCTCTCGAGTTGAGAGGGAATCCTTGTCTTTCCCTTGTTCTGATTATGCATAGCCTTTGGGATATATTGAAGCTCTCTCAGAGGGGAGAGGAACTTCAAGGTAGAAAGATAGGGACAGGATAGAAGTTGTAGATACCATGAGGGGGATGACGGACTCAACGTAGAGATATGAGTTGGCCAGAATGAGTCTTTATTAATTGTCAATGAGCCACAGGTAAGCTCTGATCAAAGGACCCTTCCGAAGGCTTTTAACAGTCCAGAGATCCATATTTAATACCACACAGGTCAGAGAGATGAATAGAGAAAGATTAAAGATGGAGCTTGGCCAGAAGCCAAGCTCCTGCAAGGACAGCCATCAGCTAGCCTGAAAAAGAAGGAGAGAGAGAGAGAGGTGGAGCTTGCTGTGCTACAAATACCCTTTGCTACGCAGTCCATAGGGATGACCCTCCTTGGTTAATGACAAGGCATAGGTGTGGATTCTCTTAACCAGGCGAGAACAAAGAAACTTGTTTCCCCGCCTAACCTGGGGGAAGCTGGGGTCAAGGGTCAGAGGCCTTCCCAGCCATGAGCAGTGCTGAGCATGCTCAAGACTGAGCATGCTCTCTTTTAAGGCAATCTGCACATACCAACTGTTCCCCTTGCCCATAGCTAGGGGTGGACTGCTACATCTCCCCCTTTTTGTTTTACACACAAATGAATAGTGCAATATCAAAATGTAGCAACATCACAGCATTAACAAATACAAACACTCTGGTGCATAATCATATTCTGATATAGAGATGAAAAACCCACCCTGATTGTATAACTTAGATATAACAATCCAGAGTGAACATCAGCATAAACTCATTCAGTGATCAGTCTTAAAAATCCCAAACTGATCTTTCTATCTGCCTGTCTGCATTTCAGGATCAATGCAACCTTCTTAGTATATAGAAAATATTAAGAAAATAATTTCCACGCTACTGATCCTGGTCTAATGAGGTAGAATTCTATGGCTCACATGACAGGTGCAATAATCAAACACGCCACCTTTCACAGTCTGGACTATCAGAAGTTGTCCGCCTTTTTAGCAGTTAGCAAAATACTATCTCTGGAGATGAAGGATGAGTCCTTCCTTTCTCTCGTACTGATACTGCATCTTCGGGATCTTTCCGTGCTCACTGCCAGATGCCTGCCACATAGGAAACTGGTTGGTAGCTCGATGCCAGGACATTCAGCGACTGAGGGTGTCAGTACGCCATGTGTCTGCATTTCCCAACGTCAAATATCCATTTCATATGGAAAGCGTATAATCGTTGCTGAGGCTGTCTGGTCCACAATGAAAGCTTCATTATGATTCCCCTTACATGCAATCAGACATCACTCTCCAGAATGGTCATCTGAAAATTAACAATTGCTGTCATGTTCTCATGTCTACCGACTGTTAGGTGACTGCAATTCTAGAAATGTTTGCACCTTCATCATTCTGGATCAGAGCATCACTAGTACTTTCCCAGTACTTAAAAATTCTGGCAATAATTGTGCAACAGAAAAATCAAAGTTGAATACTTGAAAATGAATCAAAAGTGTTCTCTCAAATGAACATACCGATATCTATAAGATTCCTCTCCCTTTTCTTTTTTGTTTGTGTGTTGGGAGAGATCCCTTCAAAGAAAACATCCTCTCTGAACAATTCTGGAGGATCATGTTATCACATGTCAAATGATCGTAGAAAATTGATCCTGGGAGCCTGATCCCAAAATTAATACAAGATTCTAGACTCTTGGCTCACAGTCTATGTGGTATCCTTGAAACTGAGCCAATGTAAAATATCAGAACTTATATTCCCAATGATTTCTAATTCCTGATCTAAATAGATCAACATTCGCCTTGTATATGAACATAATTTTGCACCATTACAGGCTTTGCAAAAACATTAATACATCAATCACAGTGCAATTTTTAACAAATACCAACATTCCCATACACTTTACATTCTGATTTGTAGCTTAAATAACCATGATGGTGATAATGAAGCAATATTTCAAGTTCTCACTGCATATTCTTTGTGTCTTCCTTATTTAAATTTCTGCTTGAATAACTAAACCCATCAATATGATAACCAAGCCTATCCCATTACCAATATTTGCAAAATTCATTTCTCCAAACCAATGTTTGGGTAAATAGAAGCTTAAGTTGTTTTCCATGTAGAAACAATTTCTACAGTTTCTTGTACCTATAGAATTTGACATAGCTAATTCATTCCTAGTTGTTAGTGTATAATATTCAATGTGCTTTTTCTACAAGCTTATCTGTGCCTATTGTGTCATGTTTTCAATCCATACTCCAAAACAGTAAAATTTAGATTATACCTTGCTCTTGCTCCATGTCTTTCTGTAATAAAATTTTTCCACCTATGAGAGACAATGACTGCGCGTCCACAGAAATTGTCAAACCTAGAGTCCTCAGTTTGCTCCTGAGGTCTTACTTCCATATACCAGAACGTCTTCCAGTATATGAAAGGGAAGCCAATAGATCCCGAATCCAGCGGCCGTCTGAATTCTGGGATTGTTGGAGGAGAGCAAGAAATTTTTCCTATTAAGATATTACCCACAAAGACAGGGTATCAGGAGTAATGGTTAACAATGGTATTAACACTTAACTACATCTATGGTAGTCAGCCCTTAATGTCTATCCTGGTATTGTCAGGAACATAATCTTTGCCTGGATGTCAGTGATCTCTTACAATAACTCAGGTTCCTGATTCAAGATTTCCTAGTGTCTTTTCCCTGATCTCTCATCCTTTCTTGAGAGTAACATCAGTGTCATCTGTCCATTAACCATGAGTGAGCAGCATTTTCTGCTTAGCACCTCATTTTGGTTGTCAGAGGTATCAGATCTATGCTATGAATGAAAGTTTTCTATCTCCTCCTCTTTGGAGAGTCATACCAAGGTCTAGACCCTTGTTGATAACAGCATTTCTTACAATACAAGTGGTAGATTTACAATGCATACAATATACATTCCTTTTGACCGTATCATATACAAAATACAGGGTATACATTAGTAGCTAGACAATTTGTAGCTAATTCATCTCAATGCCATAGCAAAGCCTTTGGAGTGTGGGACATATCTGGTGTCTTGTACAGACACGAGTGTGATTTAGTCCTTCTGAATTAGCATACTCGATGTTGCTCTGGGTACCACATCTCAATGGATGTCAGCATGACAAGTGTCCATGAGTAGTCTACTAGCCAATGTCTCTAATAGTGTAAGGTCATTGTTCTGGAGTGATATCAGTCACCAGAGAAGTGTCCTTCCAGCATGCCTGGATTGTGGCTGGCATGCAGATAGCTGATGCCATCACCTTCCGTCTGCTTCTCTTCCTGGTCTGTGTCAGCTGGCATGAAGCATGACGTGGGTGACCAGATGTTTTCATTATCTGTGAACATACAAACAAGACCTCGGCCCAACATTATCATCCCCTTGGGTCCCTTACAGTCTTCATATCTCGATGATATTCAACCCAATTCAGGTATCTCACACAATGTGATCTTTATCATTACATTCAATACTGATTATTGCATAGCTTTAACTTCTATTCCTTCTGGGCTGTAGAAGAGATAGATGATTAGTGATACCATATCCACCTCTTTCCTTACGAAAGTGGAACAGTCACAGCTAAACAAAATGGACTTCTAGATAAGTCTGATTCTAATAAAAAATGTACAAAATGTAGATGTACAATAGACTTTGCAAAGCAGCAGGTATAGATGCTTAAATAGTTGCTTTTTCAAACCCATAATCATAAACATATCATACTAGAAATCACTTATGATTTGGCCCGTGTGTGCTGGGATCTTAAGCCTTTGTTTGCCTGCACACACTTTTTGCTATTTGAAAAAGTTTCCCATTGTGCAGTTATTAAAATGATAGCATTGCCTTATGCTGTACAAGCATGCACAGAATTATCAAACAGTTGCACAGGAGTTGTTTTATGGGAACTACTGCAATGAACTCCATCACTGAAAAGATCTTAATACTGTGACTAAACTCATTACTTTCATCTGCTAAGTCTGCAAATCTTCACTGCAGAAATAAATCAAATTGGGCCAGTAACCTTTGAACTTGCATTATTATCATGGGTCTCTTTTCAGTCTCATGATCAGCTTCAATATCTGCCATTTGAATACATGCTAGTATTGCCTCTTTCAAGGCCTTCCTTCATCAATCTCTGTACTGAGTAACAGATTCCTCGCTAACTTTAATAATGAGCCGCTGGTAAACAGATTGAATCCTTCTGACCATGCTTTGACTCTGCTGAGCATGTGTCTTAGTGTCCATAGTAAAAGCTATTCTAGTGAGGAATCGTTTGCTTTCTGGATACAGGTACATTAATATGCCCACTAAAACGTTTCGGAACTGCATGCAGGCTGTTTGAATAAGCTCTGCTCAATATTGTTGCTCTCATGTCCTGCTTAGAAAAGTGTTAATCATTCCTCCATAGTTCAAATTAGAAAGCCTTATGAATTCCTTTAAATCGTATTCCAAGTCATGCTCAGTATATCTCAGTATTCAATTTTCCTTCTAGCCAATTACAGCATTTGCAATAAAAAACTTGGAGCCTCAGTTGCTCTGATGCTCTCTTCCACGTGGCTCAAGCCACGTGGCTGGTAGAGAAAAAACATTTCAAGCTGCTTCAGATTGAAGCCCAAACCTTAAAAATTTCTGTTTGCTCTTTCATTACCTCGTGATTTATACCAAAATTTCTCTACAGATAAACATTTCTAGTCCTGAGATTCTGTGGCATATAACAAAGTCAGAGAAAGATTTTTAATTCTCCTTTTTTGACTTCCTTATCAAAAACTATAAGCAGACATTCCTTCATAATTCTGCCTGTATCCAACCTAAATGAAAGCCATTCAAATGCCCAGATCTCACTTCCCTGTGCTTCTTATCACTTGCAATCAGCCAGGTACAGCTGCCTTTCCCTGGCCTGACCTCAAACAAAAGAGTTCCTAGGACCCTTTTCAAATGCTAAATGAGTGCAGAGGCTGGCCTTTTGTTTGTTTGTTTTTAATCTTCTGCCTTTGGTTACAGAATGGCAATATCTTTTTACAACCTGGGCTGTTTGGAATTGAACCTAATTCAGGATTATTACCTCGATTCATTAATTTTGCTGAGACCTGCGGTGGTATTAGGAAAAGTTTTTTGTTTTTTATCCCTTTAGCCGAGTGATTGGGACCCTTTAAGTGCCCTGCTTGAGTCAAAGCAGTTACTTCCGGAGAAGCCTTTCAAAGGCAGGTCAGGAATCTGCCTGGGAAGATGAGCTCGCTCCTGGCTTCCTGTCTGCTAGCCTTTCCCACTAGGGCTAACCTGCCTGTTTTGGCCTATGAATAACAGCCTGGCTCTGCCAGCTTTTGTCTGGGGAGCCGGTAAATTTGACTTTCCTGATGAAATCTTCACTCCTGCTTTTGCTTTTCCCAGTTGCTCCTTTCGAAATCCACTAGGCGCCAGCACCTGCCTGTTGCAGACTGAGAGTTCTCAAGTTCTCATCGCCCCTAGTGAGGGTCTTGCTGGGTCAGATTCTCTTTTTTCTTCCCCTCCCCCTCAGACCGCTCCTCAGGTGTTTCTTAACCTCCAGAGATCCAGGGCGGGGAGAGGAGGCCTGGGCACAGCATTGTACTAGCAGGCCCAGGTGGGGGAGGGAATGGGCACCCCCCCCCAGAGACAGTTTGAGAATCCTGCTCTGACCGACCACCTGCTTTTGTTAGGGTCCCTTTAGAGGTCCAAAGGAACAGAACAGACGATGCAATCGGCTCAGAGGTAGTTTACTGTAACACACTTCATAGGGCAGGGAGGAGCCCAAAGGGAGTTCCTCCCCCAAGCAATTTTTAAGGCAGGCTTATATACCCTTGGGGCTGACCATGGAGCTTACCGAGGCTCAATGTGGCTATCACACAGGGTTCCTTGGCCTAGGAAGGGTGCTTATCTACACCAGGTTCTTTGGCCTAGTTCCCTTTCATTCCACACTTTTTTTTTTCTCAGCGGCTTGGAGTCCCTGGGGTCCCTGGTTGTTGGGTGATTATCATGGCTGGGGTCAAAGGTCAGAGGCCTTCCCAGCCATGAGCATGCTCTCTTTTAAGGCAATCTGCACATACCAACTGTTCCCCTTGCCCATTGCTAGGGGTGGACTGCTCCATCTCCCCCTTTTTGTTTTACACACAAATGAATAGTGTAATATGAAAATGTAGTGTTAAGTTCCAGGATTTCACCCACCACCATGGAAGTCCAGGAACAATGCAAACTGGCAGAGAAAGGCCATTTCTTGAACTGATCCGCGCATCAGTGGGAACCTCTATCCTCAGAGTTCCGAGTTGCTTCTGACAGGCTGAGCTTTTTATACTTTTCTGTAGGTACCTTACCATCCTTGGAATTTTGCCTGCACGTATGGCCCTTATCTGCTTCCTACTATTCTTGGAGCTTTGACAATTCTATATTGTTGGGGTCCCCCTGACCTGTTGTTTGACATATTTGTTGGGGTCTTCCTGGCCTTTATCTGGTATCTACTGCAGCTGGCGGTTTGGCATATTTATGGTTCTGACAAGTTTCTCAAGGCTGACCAGCTCATTAGGCCTTCCTGCTAGGATTTGGTATATTTACGGTTCTGACAGGTCAGCTTGTTAGGCCCTCAAGTCTGGCCATTTTCCGGCCTCCCTCATTCCCAACTCCTTTTTCTTTTAGGGGGCAGTGGTTAGGCCCACCCACTGGGGCAGCTCGTGGCTCTCGGCTAGGGGTCTGTACTGTTGTCGAACAGCCAGCACCTGGATGGCATCTAGTCAGTCTTTTATGAACCGAACAAGGCTGTTAAAGATACCAGGGCCAAATGTCAAAAGTAGGGTGAAGATTATGAGGGGTCCTATGAGGGACGTGACTAGGGAGAAAAGGTCGCGTATCAGGGGCCGGCAGTTTCCCCCTCCTTCAGTCAGGGCTTCTAGACCTTCTCGTAGCTTGCTCAGGAAGTCCCTAATAATCCCTGAGTGGTTAACATAGAAGCACCGTTCCTCACCCAAGGCTGCACAGAGGCCCTCTCCTTAAGGAAGAGGGGGTCCTGCTTGGCATAGCAGGTCACTTGGGGCACTATTGTGAGGGGCTGCAGCGGGCAGTGAGGGAGCTAGGGGAGACACAGGGCTGTAGGCCAGAACGGGGGCACAGCCAGTGAGCTCCTGCAGGTGGGATAAGGTATTTCCCAGTTGAGGGATACTCTGTGACAAGGGAGGGGGAAACCAAGAGGCGGGGGAGAAAGTGAAGTAATGGAGTCGAGTGGGTCATGTATTCCTTTTGCTAGCTGTCTCCCCACTGCTTCTGGTGAGTCGTGCCATCTGGCCAGCCCAGCCATCCAGAGGGGAACCACACAGCCTCCCGGAGGGCCAGAGTCTCAGGCCCCACCTGGTTCAGTGCCCCCTGCCATCCCATCCCCTCTCGTCTCCAAATGTCTAAGGGGAAACGGGCGGAGGTCCAGATCTTCTGTAGTTTCTTCAGTGCTGAGCATGGGTGTAGAGCTGTCCCTACCTATGTGTAGGAGAGAGAGGGAGGGGAATACGAGGGGAGGGAAGGCTGCAGACAGTGTCTTTAGGGGCGCGTCCTCAGTGGATTCCAGGGTCCCAGGTCGGTGGAGAACTGCCTGGAGATCCGAAGAGTGTCCTGTCACTCCTTCCCTCGATTGGCAGACCCGTCACAAGGGGAAGTCAGCCCCTAAGAGAGAAGGGTACTGGGGCAAATAGCAGATAGGAGCAGGACATTAATCCAATAGCAATGAACATCACACCTTTGCATTTGGGTATCTTAACCAACAGACTTCATCCTCAGAAATCATCTTCTGACAGGAACAGATCCCTTCCTGAGTTGTTTGCAGAGCTGGTAGGTGACGTTTCTGTTAAAGAATATCCTATTGCAAAATACACATTAACTGTAACGTCTATAAACACTGGAGTAACAATATCTTACAGATGTATTTCCTTACCCCAGAGGCTGGGGAAACCAAGAAGGCTGTGAGCTATTCCTAAGCTCAAGAACCAAACCTCAACTGTGGTAACTTAAGGCTACAAATACAAGCCATCTAGGAATACACTCCACCTATTTCTCAAAGCATGTTCCTAACAATTTGAGAATTCCCAATGATTAGGGTTGTTTGAGGAAATGGAAACTTTAATATCACCATTTGCATCATGTGCTGATCGTGGGAATTGTCACGAAGGAAGAAGGCCCTGAAAGGGAAATATCTCCAAGTCACAAAAGACACCCCAAGCAAGGCTGTCACTTGCCACTGTTGTTCCACTCGAGGATGGTCAGGAAAATTCAGTCCAAAGTGAGCCTTGGGCTGCCTTCTCTATAACCATCCTAGGACTTTTTCTCTCCTTAGAGCCCTTGCCACTGGGTCCCAGAAGCCTTCTTTTTCCTTAAAAGACAAGTTTCCCCCCATTTCAGCTGAGAGAAATTTGCTTATCAGCAATCCAGGAACAAATCTCCACACCCCCAAACAAGCCTTTAATATCCCTACAAGGCTGATCACTCCATGATTTTCATGTATTTACCCATCAGGTGTAGTCACATGAGTGCTGAATTAAGTGGTTCCCTATAAACCAGGGCTGTATCCTCTCCTGGACCTAGGCCACCTGACAGACCGAGACAAGGTCATGCAGGAATCACTTCAGGGTAACTGTCCAGAGAAATGAAAGAATCATGGGTGATTTTCCCACATACATTACGTTATATAGTATCCCTAAGTTAAAGAGCCAATTGTGAGAGCAGAACATTCATCGGTTCTCTTTCACCTTCTCTCTCCCTTTCTGTTTCTTCAAAACCCTCTGCTTAAAAGCAGAGCACACCGTCCATCCTTCCTTTACAAACCCACCTACTAAAGCTTTTTGGACTCGAAATCAAAGTTCCCTCCTACCAAATTCAAACCCATCACACCTCCCCACTTTCTCTAACCTGCTTTTACCATCATAAGTCAGACAACCAGCCCCCTGGTATCACTTCAACCGCTAATCGGTAACCCAAAAGAATTCTGATTTAAAAGATGACATCATTGGACAGTCTTTAGCCTAGAGCTCAACCATAATTTCAGTTCAGAGCACAAATTGGTAGACTGAGGTAACAAAATATATGGTAGAGTCAGGTTTACAATAAGGTTTTGTTTACATCTAAATAATACTTAAACACATTTTAGCAGCCATTCACATAACAATCATAAATTTCTGAGCAAGCATTTCACATAGATGTCATTTTTAACACCCTACCTATTCTTTGGCTATTGTTTGCCACATATATCCTGATACAGATGAACAATGTAACCAAAATATCAACCAACAATCCCCAGAACTCGTATGAGGTCACTTTATCAATTACATATCACTTAACTCATTTTATCATTCTGGACCTGGAATGTTTGTAGTGAGATTCCACAGCTGCAAACAAGCTTTTTTTTGGTCAGCCAGGGCTGGCAATATTTGCTTGCTTGAGCACCTTAAACCCTCCGTTTCTACAATTAAGATATACTCATCTTTAAGTTCTCTCACACAGCGGTTGTTAACTCTTTGAAGCCCCTATGTCAGATCATGAGTATCAGTGTAGAATAATTATAAGCACTTCCTTCTCCTTCCTGTGTGCAAGGAAGGGGTTAATAGTTTCTGAGCAAGTTATCCGAAGGCTCCTTGGCTCCATTTAGATTTATTACTTAACAGCCTTGTCCCATCCTTCTTTAACAAGTGAGCGTACTTCAAGTTAAAATTGGGAATTTATCAAACCTCTTTCATAATAATTTACTTTCAGTAAATTTTTAGTTTGAACTTCCCAACTTCCAAATAACTGTGATTCAGTTCTCTAGCAATCTTTCAGTGTGTAACCAAACTGAAGTACAAAGCATTTAGATCCTCCTCTTTAGTTTTCTTGTAGCTCAAAATATTGCTACATACTGGATTAAATTCCAATTTATAATTTGTTGTATCTTAATATCAACTAGTATCTCTATTCATTACTGTCATTGAAATGGAGCACTTCATAAAATGAATCCAGATACCCCCAAATCCAATTATTAACTTCTCTAGCTAGGTTAGAAGATAGGAAGTTATTTCCTTTCACATGTACTTAATCACCTTTCCCTAGTTAGCTCCATGTTACCTGGTGTTCCAGCCTGACCTCGCTGATATACCTGAAGCCTGACTGTATTTAATCCTCATGAAAAGCCCTCTCGATGACAGGGCTGGTTGAATTTATCTTGTTAAGGACATACAGGTTGTATGTCATATACCCTTAACCTATTTAGGTGGAAAACTTAATCCTCTTCATAATATAATGCAGACATATTTAGCATTCACTCAGCATTACTCATTTCCAGCATTTGGTATCTGAATACATACATGTTCATTTCTAGATTACAAATTCCTTCCTATGAATTTTGCATTTTGCACGTTTAAAAACAATACATATAACCTTGACTAAAAATAACATCATTTAAAAATTTCCTCTTTTGTAAAACATCAATTCTTAGCACTTATCTCATTAATCCCATGCACAGATTAACCACTTTAAAAAACTGCTTGTGTGTGTAATATAATTTCTTGCTGCTATTAAAATAAAGGTGATTTGAAGGATCCCCAAATTCAAATTCTAGAATAAGTTATTTTCAACAACACAAGTTTCTCTGAATGACTTTCACATTTATAAAGTAGTCAGTACAATTTCTGTCCATACAGAATAAACTTTCCTCTCTGCATCAGACTTGTTATCAATCACATTTACACAATTCTCAAATTCACTGAAATCATTATGCATTGCAAGACCTAACAAAACAAACCCCTAACCATGGGTTTTTGTGCTCAATAAAAATCTGGCAACATTTCACATTTAACTGGCAAACTGTAATACATGGAATTACATTTGTACCGTATCAAAATCATTATCAATCCTCCCAGTTTGAGAATTAATTTTAAGAGAAAGTTTCTAACTGTGGAGTAAGAATCTCCCTTTTCTGCTCAGAATTTTCTCTCTTCCGCTCCTTTGGGGGCCCATCCAAAGGAAGAAGGAGAGAAAAATCATCGAATGGATAATTGCACTCTCTCTCTAGCCCTGAAGCCTGCTTCCAGGAGCAGGAACAGTGTTGTTACTTCATCATAGCCTGCCTGTTGGAACGCAGGCAGAGGGAGCAGGGGTTCAAAATCTATTCTCCTTTGTGACCCTGCATCCCAAACTCCCCCCCCCCCTTTTTTTCTTAATCCAGCCACAACAAAGACTCAAAGAACCCTATAGGACACCCTCTCCGACACATCCACATACCTGCGTCTAAATACAGAAAGACCCACGAGACAAACAGCAAAAGCCAGAAGACAAATAACAGAGACACAGACACGTAAACTACTCCGATCCTAGGAGCTTATCTTAAGATCTCATTTCTTGGCATGTACTTGTAAAGACCATAAAACACTTAAGCAAGCTGTTTGACAAACAGACTGCTTTTCTATTAATGAGACCAAGAAGTTGCAAGGAAAGGGTTAATTTGGTATATTTACGGTTCTGACAGGTCAGCTTGTTAGGCCCTCAAGTTTGGCCATTTTCCAGCCTCCCTCAGTAGCAACATCACAGCATTAACAAATACAAACACTCTGGTGCATAATCATATTCTGATACAGGATGAAAAACCCACCCTGATTGTATAACTTAGATATACCAATCCAGAGTGAACCTCAGCATAAACTGGTTCAGTGATCAGTCTTAAAAATCCCAAACTGATCTTTCTATCTGCCTGTCTGCATTTCAGGATCGATGCAACAGTCTTAGTAGATATAAAATGTTAAGAAAATAATTTCCACGCTACTGATCCTGGTCTAATGAGGTAGAATTCTATGGCTCACATGACAGGTGCAATAATCAAACACGCCACCTTTCACAGTCTGGACTATCAGAAGTTGTTCGCCTTTTCAACAGTTAGCAGAATACTATCTCTAGAGATGAAGGATAAGTCCTTCCTTTCTCTCCTACTGATACTGCATCTTGGGGATCTCTCCGTGCTCACTGCCAGATGCCTGCCACATAGGAAACTGGTTGGTAGCTCGATGCCAGGACATTCAGCGACTGAGGGTGTCGGTACGCCATGTCTCTGCATTTCGCAACGTCAAACATCCATTTGATATGGAAAGTGTATAATCGTGGCTGAGGCTGTCTGGTCCATAATGAAAGCTTCATTATGATTCTCCTTACATGCAATCAGACATCACTCTCCAGAATGGTCATCTGATCTTGAACAAATGCTGTCATGTTCGTGTCGTCTCCGACTTTTGGGTGCCTGAAACAGTAAAATTCTTGTACCTTTGTAATCCAGGGTCAGAGCATTAAAGGTACTTTCCATGTACTAAAACTTGTGGCCATAGTAGAGCAAAAGGAAAATCAAAATTGAATAATAGAAAGGGAATCAAAACTGTTCTCAAAAGTGAAAATACTGACATTTTTAAGATTCTTCTCCCCATTTTTAAATTTTTGTTGTTGTTGTTGTTGGGAGAGATCCCTTCAAAGAAAAACATCCTCTCTGAACAATTCTGGAGGATCATGTATATAACATACCAAATCATCTGAGCAAATGATCTTGGGAATGTGATTCCAAAATGAAAACAAAATTTTAGACTCTTGGCTCACTGTTAATGTGGCATGTTTGAAGCTGAGCCAATATGTAATATCAGCATTTACATTCCCAATGATTTCTAATTCCTGACCTAAACTGACTAAAACTCGCCTTGTACAGGAGCATAATTTTTCCACCATTAAAAGCTTTGTAAAAACATTAGTACAACCAGTATTGTGAAATTTTTAACAAATACCAACATTCCCATACACATTACAATCTGATTTGCAGTGTAAATACCCAGGATGATGATAATGAAGTGACATTTCAAGTTCTGGCTGCTTATTTCGTATATCATCCTCAATTAAATTTCTGCTTGTATAAATAAACCCATCAATATGATAGCCAAGCATATCACGTTACCAATATTTGGAAAATTCATTCCACCAAACCAATGTTTGGGTAAATAGAAGCTTAAGTTGTTTTTCATGTAGAAACAATTTCTACAGTTTCTTGAACTTGTTGAATTTGGTGTAGCTTTTTCTTTCCTAGTCGTTAATGTATAATATTCAATGTGCTTTTACTACAAGTTTATCCGTGCCTATTGTGTCATATTTTCAATACCTACTCCAAAAAGGGAAACTTAGATCATAGTCTGCCCTTGCTCCATGTATGTGTGTGATAACTCCTTCCACCTAGGAGAGTCATTAACTGCGTCCACAGAAATTGTCCAACCTAGCGCACTCAGATGACCACTGAGGCTTTACTTTCAAATACCAGAACATCTTCCAATATTTGAATGGGAAGCCAATAGACCCCAAATCCAGAGGCCTGTCTGAATTCTGGGACTATTGGGAGGGAGCAAGAAACCGTTCCCATGAAGATATTACCCCAAAAGACAGGGTTTCCGGAGTATTGGTTAACAATGGTACTAACACTCAAGTACACCCACGGTGGTTGGCATGTAATGTCCACCTAGGTATTGCCAGGAACATAATCTTTGCATGGATGTAAAGGATCTTTTTCAATAACTTAGGTTCCTGATTAAAGATTTCAGAGTGCATTTTGCGTGATGTCTCAGACCTTTCTTAGATAGTAACATCAGGATCATCTGTCCATTAAACCTGCCTGTGTAGCATTTTCTGTCTTGCACCTCACTTTTTGTTGTCAGAGGTATCAGATCTCTGCTATGAGTGAAAGTTTTCGATCTCCTCCTCTTTGGAGAGTCATACCAAGGTCTATACCCTCGGTGATAGTAGCATTTCTTACAGTACAAGTAGTAGTTTTACAATGTATCCTTTTGACAGTATCATAGACATACAAAATGAAAGGTATACATTCACGTCTAAACAAGTGTAGCTATTTTGTTTCAATTCCATAACAAAGACCTCGGAGTGTGGGATTTATCTGATGTCTTAGACAGACACAAGTGTGGTTTAGTCCTTCTGAGTTAGCATCCTTGCTCTTGGTTTGGGTACACTATATCAATGGATGTCAGCCGGACCAGTGTCCCACAGTAGCCTAATAGCAAATGTCACTAATAGTGTCATGTCAGTCTTCTGGAGTGATCTTAGTCACCGGTGAAGTGTCCTTCCAGCGCGCCTGGACAGTGGCTGGCGTGTAGTTAGCTGATGTCAACAGCGTTGGTCTGCTTCTCTTCCTGGTCTTGTGTTGGCTGGCATGATGTGCTTTGTGGGTGACCAGATGTTTCCACTCTCTGTCAACATACAGACAAGACCTCGACCCAACGTTATCATCCCCTTGGGTCCCTCACAGTCTTAATTTCTTGGTGTTATTCAACCCAATTCAGATATATCCTACAATGTAATCTTTAGCATGACATTCAAACTGTTATTGCCGAGTTGTAACTTATGTTCGTTTTAGAGTGTGGAAGAGATAGATGGTTAGTGATACCATTTCCACCCTTCTTTCTTATGAAAGTTGAAATGCCACAGCTGAACAAAATTGACTCTTAGATATGTCTGATACTAAGAAAGACATGCTATTGTTTGCCAATATAATGTACCCTTGAAGACAATAATCATATATCCATTTTGGATGATTGTAGCAAATCGTGTAGCATAGCCTATTCCACAGAGCAGAGTCAACAACTGTGAGTCCACAGTGGTTGTCCAACCTTGAGCACTCACTTTACCACTGAGGCTAGACTTCCTAGAGACCACAATGTCTTCCAGTATTAGAAGGAGAAAATGATCGACCCCAAATCCAGCGGCCTGCCTGCACTCTGGGGCTGTTGGGAGCTAGCATGAAAGAGTTCCCATAAAGACATCACCCCAAAAGATGGGGTTTTTTAGGAGTAATGACCAAAAAGGGTATTAATATGGAACCACACCAATGGCGGTTGGCACATAATATCTATATAGGTATTGTCAGGAACAAAATAAGAGGGTATCCTGTTACAATGAAATTGTAAACTTAATCAACAAACAGCAATACTAGTGAGCGTAGTCAGATAAAGAATCAAAATTGAATTCGCAATCAAATATCAAAATGAAACGTCACTTAGCCATAATGCTGTAAAAATGATAAGAATGATCTTCATTTCCATTTAGCAAAGGCAATGGGGGTCAAGTGACTTGCCCAGGGTCACACAGCTGGGAAGTGGCTGAGGCTATATTTGAACCTAGAACCTCCCATCTCTAGGCCTGGCTCTCAATCCACTGAGCTACCCAGCTGCCCCCTAATATAAAGATATTCTTAAAAATACTTTCTCTCTTTCTCCCCACTCCTTTTTATTGAACAGCATACCAAATAGATGAGCATCTTTTACATTTTTCAAACATCAGTGCAAACATCAATTCAAGTATCAATATTCCCATGAACATTACATTTTGATTTGTTGTTGAAAGAACAAGAATGAAGCTAATGAAGTGACATGGCAACTTTTGGCTGCATATTTTTTATATAAGCCTTATGGGTATGTCCAAAAATAAAATTTCTGATTCATATATCAGGATCAGAGCATTACTAGTACCTACAATGTATTTCTAGTATTTCAAAGAAAATATATGGGAAAAATATCTGAGAAAATGATCATGGAAAATGACCATGAAATTAATGCAAAATTTTAAAGAAATGGCTCACCTTTCATGTGGCATAGCTGTAGCTGAGCCAATGTGTCATGTCAGAATTGACATTCAAAAATGATTTCCATTTCCCTAATCGATGTTGACCAAGATTGACATTGTAAAACTTTTACACAACTATAAATGCAACAATTAGTGCAAATTCTTAACAAGTACCAATATTCCCATAAACATTTCACTCTAATTTGTTGTTTAAATGACAGGAATGAAGATGATGAAGTGCCATGGCAACTACTGGCTGCATATTTCTTATATCAGCCTTACTGAAATCTCTACTTCTGTATAAAAGAACCATTCAATATAACCAAGAATATAACATTGGCAATGTTTGAAAAATTCATTCTACCAAACCAGTGTTTGGGTTCATTAGAAGCTTAAGTTGCTTTTCACGTAGAAGCAATTTCTACTGCTTCTTGTTCACATAGAATTTGATGTAACTTCTTAATTTCTTGTAAATGTAAAATATCCAATGTGCTCTTTCTACAAGCTTATCAGTGCCAATTCCCCCCCCCCCAATCTTTAAATATACACTCCAAAGGGGAAACTTAGTGTATACTTTGCCTCTGTCCCATGGAGGTATAGAAGAGCCTACTCCACAGAGCTGAGTCAACAACTGTGAGTCCACAGTGGCTGTCCAACCTTGAGCACTCAGTTTACCACAGAGGCTAGACTTCCCACAGACCACAACGTTTTCCAGTATTAGAAGGGGAAAATGATAGACCCCAAATCCAGAGGCCTGCCTGAACCTCTGGGGCTGTTGGGAGCCAGCATGAAAGAGTTCCCATAAAAACATCACCCCAAAAGATGGGGGTAAAATTTTAGGAGTAAGGTCCAAAAAGGGTATTAACATGGAACCACACCAATGGCGGTTGGCACATAATATCTATATAGGTATTGTCAGGAACATCATCTATACATAGATGTAGATGACAGTTTTCAATAACTTAGGTTCCTACATAAAAATTTCAAAGTACCTTCTGCCTGACATTTCATCCTTTTTTTGTAAGAGTTAGATCAGGACCATCTGTCCATCCTAAATCCCTGGGCAGCATCTCCTGCTTTAAACATAATTTTTTTTGTTGTCAGGGTTACTAGGTCTATGCTGTGGATGAAAAATTCTATCTCCTTCTCCTAAGAGAGTCATACCAATGTCTATACCCTTGTATAATAGTAGCATTTCTTACAATACAAATAGGAATCTTACAATGCATACAAAATAAATTCCTTTTGACAGTATATTGCATCGACATATAAAACAAAAGGCATACAGTAGTGTCTGAACAACTGTAGCTATTCCCTTTTGACCCCATGGTCAAGTCTTTGGAGTGTGGGATCTTTGTGGTGGTATCTATACCAAATAGATGAGCATCTTTTACATTTTTCAAACATTTGTGCAAACATCAATTCAAGTATCAACATTCCCATGAACATTACATTTTGATTTGTTGTTGAAACAACAAGAATGAAGCTAATGAAGTGACATGGCAACTTTTGGCTGCACATTTCTAATATAAGCCTTATGGGTATGTCCAAAAATGAAATTTCTGATTCATGTATCAGGATCAGAGCATTAGTAGTACTTACAATGTACTTCTAGTATTTCAAAGAAAATATATGGGAAAAATAATCTGAGAAAATGATCAAAGAAAATGACCATGAAATGAATGCAAAATTTTAAACTAACGGCTCACCTTTCATGTGGCATAGCTGTAGCTGAGCCAATGTGTCATGTCAGAATTGATATTCAAAAATGATTTCCATTCTCTACTCGATGTTGACCAAGATTGATCTTGTAACACTTTTACACAACTATAAATGCAGCAATTAGTGCAAATTCTTAACAAGTACCAATGTTCCCATAAACATTACATTCTGCTTTGTTGCATTAATATGCCTCATATAAAGTTTCTGAACTTCATTCATGATTTTTAAACAATTTTTGCTCATTTCCATCCTTGCTGACCTTATGCCGTGTTTAAAAAATAATAGTTCCTACAGATTTAAAATGTGAATATATTAGAAAATTCTCTAAAGCATATACCAATTCATGCTGGTCATTTAAACACTTGCACTTAGTATTAACTTTCCTTTTGACCAATTCCAGTCCTTGGGATAAAACCTTATAACCTAATTCAGGCTGTGGGCATTGAAACCCTGACTTCTATAGAAAGATAAGACCTTCATCCCTGAAGGCTTCTTTTCTTATGCAGCCTGCCCCGGTCACCACAGAACTCTGCAAGCCAAAACAGCATTAAGGAGGCTATGGATAGCCCCCTGCAAACAGGAAGCAGGAGTTCTAGCTTGTGCTATAGGACGCCAACCTGTTGGAAGCTCTCACCATTATAGAGCTGATTAAGACCCTTCATCAGCAAAATTTTTACACCAGATGATTGGAAATTAAGAAAAGTATTACCTGCTGTTAAGAGCAAATGGGTTCTTATTAAAATGCTACATTAAACAAGGAGGATTGACTTATCTCTCAGTCTTTTGCCCTTCCCTTCCCTTATGATACTAACAATATACTTAACTCACTTCCTTTAACTGACTTATCTATCGTTGCTATCTTTCCCCTGCCTGTTGCTGCAGAAACTGACAGAAATATTCCATGTCAACCTCTGCTTCCACCCATGCTTAATGTAGTATTATGATCATTTTAAATTTATAGAAATAAGCAGGTAAAAAGGCTTCCACCAAAACTCTCCACCAGTTTAGCATATTGAAAAGAAACAAGCTTTTTAAAACACAGCCAGGGAATGCAGGAGGACTCTTGTTTAAACCTAAAGGTATAAACCTGATATGTCTTTCAGACCGATCTTTGCTAAGACATGGTATTACCATGAAGCAAAGTTTAAAAACTAAATCGTCTTAATTGGGATTAGACATGGCAAATTTATATAGGAATGTCTGATTATATTTCTTGATAGGAAAAGTTTTACAGGTAAAAATCTTTATCTGGATTTTGTCACATGCTACAAGAGATATTTTATCTGTAATCATATTTTAAAAAGAATTATAGTGTAACTGTAGGTTAAATACCAAGGTATAAACACTATTTTTCAAAGGCTTTTAGAGGTAAATCCACATGGACTCTTGCAACCATGTGACTCACTGCCACAAGTATTTGGATCTGGAAAGGAAACTTCATTCAGCAGTTTGATCAATTGATCAAGCCATATAGAGGGCAATACTCCTACACCTCAGGTTACAAGTTTTTATGACTAGTATTGAATATTATCAAAAGCAAAATTAACAACCAGTGCCATTTTTTAACTGCCTAGCATCAATTGGCATATGCTTTAGAGAAATTTCTAATAGATTCAAATTTTAAATATGTAGGTATCATTACATTTTCAAACAGGACATAAGGTCAGCAAGGATAAAACCTAGCAGCCAATATTTAAAAACCTAAATGAAGTTCAAAATTGTATGTAAGCCACATTATTGCAACTTTATCCAAAAGGCAAATTATTTAGAATCATTCAATCTCAAAAGAATATAGCATCAATTCTAAATATGTGACACATTCTCAACATTGCAAGCCGTCAAAGTAAAAACAGTGCTGGGAGGATTCAAATTGTTAATCAGCAGTAAATTATGAAGGTTAAGAATTAATTTGTTAACCAGCAACAGTGCCTTATGTGTGGTTTAGAATCGGCGACACTACCACTTATTCAAATTGCATATATCGATCCTGAGCATGATTGCAGTCTAAAACCAATTACTAGTATACAAGCTCAAATATTACTTGCGCAATGTGGTCCATTTTGGCAACAGAATTTTGTAAAACTCATAGGTAAAATTGATAATTCCATTCATATTATCAAAATCTTTTCAGTCATGAATTTAAATTGGATAGATTAAAAATAATAACATCACGGCAATTGCTGTGCTTCCATTTACTGCATCTATTTAGGGTACGGCAGCTATTGATGCATGCACAGTATAAGTTTATACAAAAGCAAAAGTTACATGCAGGTAGGCTACTGCTTAAGATCACAGCACAAGCTGGTAAAATCAAATGAGATTTATGGTATAATGCTTTTATGATTATTGGTTTAAAACGTGAATATTAAACATCTAGGAATGCCATATTGCAAAGCCAAGGCGAAATCATTATTAAAGGCAAATGGCCTTGAGGACACTGCTTTTTAGCAGACACAGATCACTTGCACTCTCTGACACATCAGAGTGCCAAGTCCATTATTCCTCACTATTTTATGCCCACAAGTGAAATTGCCTATTATTCTATGTTGTTTTTCTTTTCTCATATTTTGAAGTGTATTTCAAGTACTTTGAACACTCTAATCCTGAGCAATGAAGGTGCACATTTTTCTCTTTATATATACCCGACAGAATGAGATTATAAAAACATAACAGCATTTGTTAAACTGCAGGTGACTATTCTGGGAAACCATCACTGATTGCATAAACAGGGAATGCAGAGGACTCCTCAATGGGGCAGACAGCCAAAGCCACACACCCAGACATATATTGCATAAGAGATGGATATATGTGGGCTGCTGAGGTTGGAGGTACTGGGACACGGTGTTTGACACCCTCGTTCCCAGGTGGCTCGGGTATCAAAGTCCAACCATATTGCCACGTGGCAGGCATCTAGGCGGGAATATCCCTAAAATGCATTATCAGTACAAGAGAGAATAAGGAAATTCCCCATTCATATCCAGACACAGTCATCTTTTCTTTGGCTATGAAAGCTCTGGCAACTTCTTATGATCCTAACTGTATGTGGGCAATAAGCTAATGCACCTGTCCTATGTTCTATGGGACTACTACCTCAATAATTCAGCATAATTAGAGTGAAAACTATTTTCTTATTACTCTTTGTCATTATTTGTAATCTTTTATGTAACTTTTATCTTTGATTTTGATGACTAAGTATTAAGATCACATTTTATTTTTATGTTTTTAATTTTAGTCACAAATTTTGTCACCTTTTTATGTCACTCGGCCTTCACTTCTTTTTATTTTTAAAACAGAAAAGGGGGATAGGTAGCATTCCAATCTATGAAATATAAATGATTGTACGATTACTGTATCTTCAGGCACAAGCTTATACCAATGATATTCGTTGGTGGTCTCTTGAACAGGCCATGAGGCCTGTTGCCTAGGACAAACTCATTAACATGATCGGAGCATTCCCTTGAGAAAGCGCGGGTTGAAATCCACACACCCAGAGGTGTTCCCTCTACCTTACCGACCAATCTTATTTGTCGATGCTTGGTGATGTGATTGCTAGGTGCTTGGAAGTAAGGCCCAGACCAGATAGGAATAAAAACAGAGGCAACCTTGTGATAGATCTCTTGGAACTTCCTCTCCCCTTCCTTGGACCTCTGCTCTGCTCCTGAGTTTCTCTCTCTTTCTCTCTCTACCTGAATCTCTTCCTCCCCCTAGGCTCCAGCCCCTCTCGGCTATGTATTCTCTGCCCCAATCCTCCTTCTCTACCTCGAATTCCACTGATCCTCATATTCTCCTTCCAAGGAGAATACCATAGGGGTTTGCCTGCCCTATTTAAACACTGACTTGTCCGTGTCTGTCATTCTTCACCCTGGTTCCTCGATTCCCTACCTCTCCTCGGGTTCCTACCACAAAGGACAACCCACTCTTTGTAGACCCTGTTTATCAGGACTCTACAAATGCTGCCCTCCACGTGACAGGATCAACTTATCAATGTGCTGGAGTAACTTTCCTTCTAATACCCCAATAGCCAAAGAGGTTTAGAAGCAAGTCATGTGGCTGGAGCAGTCCATGTGGCTTCACCTCTAAAAGCCTTGAAAAATACTGTGTTTGCACCTTGGTACTTAACCTACAGTTACACTAGAATTGATATTAAAATTTTATTACAGAGAAGATATCTCTGGTCCAGATATTCTGTAGTATATGACAAAAGTCAGATAAAGATTTTGAACTTTCCCTATCAAGAAACATAATCAGACATTTCTATATAATTTTGCTATGTCCAATCTGACTTGGAATAATTTAATTTTTTTTCATTAAACGTGAATTACTTACAGTATCTCCATATTTTAGCAAAGACCTTTTTTTTTTTAATATATTTTATTTGATCATTTCCAAGCATTATTCGTTAAAGACATAGATCATTTTCTTTTCCTCCCCCCCCACCCCCCATAGCCGACGCGTAAGTCCACTGGGCATTAGATGTTTTCTTGATTTGAACCCATTGCTTTGTTGATAGTATTTGCATTAGAGTGTTCATTTAGAGTCTATCCTCTGTCATGTCCCCTCAACCTCTGTATTCAGGCAGTTGCTTTTTCTCGGTGTTTCCACTCCCATAGTTTATCCTTTGCTTATGTGTATTCTTTAGTTAAAAGAACTTGATTCACCTACTGAATCACCCTGCTTAGAATTTCTTTAGAAGTCAGGATATCAATACCCATAGTCTGAACTCAATTTATGTTTGCCCTTTTTGAATCTCTAGTTTTTGTTGGAGAAGCATTTCTACCTGCTTTTTTTTTTTTACAAACACTACATAAGGCCGAGGTTGAAATGAATGATTCTGTCTGTTTCTGCAGCAAGCAGACAGAGGAATTATAGCAGGAATAGATAAGATTCAGTTAAAGGAAGGGGGTTAAGAATTTTGTTAGCATTCGTGGAAGGAAGGGCAAAAGACTGAGGGATAAGTCAATCCTCAATGCAGCATATTAATTAGAGTCCATTGGCTCTCAATTGCAGGTATTGAGATTCTTAATCAGCCCTATAGTGCTGAGAGCCTCCAAGAGTTTTGAATACTACAGCGCAAGCTAGAAATCCTGCTTCCTTCTTTGTAGGGGCTATCTGCCTCCTCACTAACACTCTTTTGGCTGGCAGAGTTCTGTGGGGAAAGGAGAAGGATGCATCTGAAAAGAAGCATTAAAAGATGAAGGTGGCTGAAGAGAGCAAAAAGTCTTGGAGGAAGTAACATCCTCTGCAATTTGTAAAGCTTTTTCTCCCATATCATCGGAATGCTGGAATGGCTTTGTATTTAATGCCATTTGCCTAATTTTCCATGGGCTGCCATTGACTTGTGGTATTTTCTGTGTCTCTTTCTGATACTGCCTCAATTGATCTCCCATCTAGATGCCGTTGTGGCCCATTCAGAACTCCTCTTGCTGGAAATTCAGGACATGCTTTCAGTACCCGCTTAAGTAATGCTTCAGAGATCTTAATACCTTTCTTTTCAATGAAAGACATGAACAGTCTAATAGAATAGGTATGAGATGAGGCAGTTTGCCCCATATTTCCAAAACAAAAGATGTGTCTTACCCCAGAGGCCACCTGCAGGTTCCGTCTATTTTTGGCTCCAGGCTCCAATAAATGCTTCTCGAGCTGTGCGCACTTGAACTGATAACGCCAGTAAGAAAGGTTTGTTCCCAAGCCGGGGGTGCCCATTATAACAGGTGCCCAGCGGCTGTCATCAAAAGGATATTCCTTTGTGGCTTTGGGCTCGAGAAGGAGCAAGGAGTCTGAGAAAATGGGTGAAGAATAAGGGACTCAGACAAGTCAATATTTTTTGGAATGGAAGGCGTGAATCTCTGAGGACATTTTCCTTGGAGAGAACATTAAAGGAAAATGTTAGAAGTAACGTGCTGACACGTGGAAGTAAGAATTCCGAGACAGAAAGCACGTGGCCAAGAGGGGCCTTAGGAAAGAGAAAGAGAAAGACAGTAGTGAGAACTTCAAGGTTGCAGAAAAGAAGAGGAGGGATCACGCCTTCACCCCCGGCTTTATTGTGGAGAGTGAGGAAGAATGAATAGGTAACACAGCATAGGTGATTCTCATTGGTAGCCTAGATAATGACAAGATCGGAGTAGGTGGGGATTCACCTGACATGCGCTTTTCAGAGGAACCAGGTTTGACAAGGTGAGGGCAAAGCCTCTGTGGCTTAGGCCCAGGAATTCTCTTGCCCTTAGAACTGCCTATACATTGATCATTGACTGCTCTGATCAAGTATTTAATACAGCAACCATACTTCCATGCCTGGTAGGCTACAGTACCATATCCAAATCATTAGCAATGCTCCCAAGTTGCATGCCTCAACCCTTAGAATGCATTTTAAGTGAAAATGCTAACTGGCCCTGAGGCTGTGATTTGCAGGCTTTTTATACACTTTTAGGGGAGGGGGAGTATAGAGGAATTCTTGGGGTTGGGGGGTGATGAACGGGTACTCCTGGGGCTGGGGTCCTGAATAGGTGCCAAAAGGGAAGACACAACAATCTTAGTCTTTGGTACCCAGATGTTTCACTTATGGTCATGGTGACCGAGGTTAGGTCAGTGAATCCTGACCTGATCTATCTTTGTGAAACCTGGGATAACGTATCCTTGTGAAACCACATGACTAAGGACATGTCAACCTTAGTTCTTGGGACTAGGGGCCCATTCTGGATTAATCTGGAGGGCAAGTTTCCATGATATTAATCTGTTTCTTCAAAGGTCACGAAGAGGACCTCGTTTGGATGAGAGGGCATTGCTATGATCTGGGAGGCACAGGGAGCTTCCTTTCCTTCCTTCTTTCTTTTCCTCAATTTTTTTGTCCCCCTCCATCCCTTCCTGCCTTTCTCCGTCTCTCCCTCCCACATGTCCTCCTTCCCTCCCTCTCCCCATCCTTCCTTTTCATTCCAGCTCAGTGGAGGACATTTGAGTAAGATGGGTCCTGGAAAGTCAGTTTGACTAATCTCCCTCACTCCTCTCTGTCCAGTAGAGGGCCCTCTCAGGCTTGCAGGCAGATTTAAGCAATGGGAGATTTTTCAGGGCCAGACTTGGCCTTCTAGGAATGATACCCGTGCTCCATTTCCTTGCATGCTCAGGAGGTTCCCACCTCCTCCCCATGTCCTAGCTAGGTCTTGGAAGTAAGAGAGCCAGGCCAAGAATGCAGGGGAGGTTGTGGGTTGGCTTTCTGCAGGGAGAAATGCCTGCCTTGAGGCAGAGCTGGATGAAGCATGCAGGGTAAGCGGGCCACTCTAGGCGATGCCATGGAGTGGTCAGGAGAAAGAGTAGCAGCAGTAGCATTAAGGCACAAATCTGTTCTGCCATCGAAGCCTTGTTCCTGTCAGCCTAAATGGGGAGGAAGAAGATGGTCTCTGGGTGAGAGGGCATGCATCTTGTAGAGCTAGTAGGTGAAGCTCCTGCACCTTTCTTTTCTTTTGGTTTCTGCCAAAGTTGTTCTCCCTGCCCTTGCCTTCCTTCCTGCTTTCTTCCCTCCCTGGTGAAATGAAGGTCCCGTCATGAAGGTGCTTCTGGAAGGTAAGTGTAATGAATCCATTTCCACTCACCCTCCTGGTGGTGGTGGATGCCAGCCTCTTGTCAGCAATGTGGCAAGGGGAATGATGGAGGCCTTGAGAAGACTGGGTAGGGTGCTGCCCCCTTCCCCAGGGGGTCCATGCCGGGGTGGGAGGGAGTTGTCTGTCAAGAGTAGCAGCAGCAGCAGCAGCTGAATAGCTCCTCTGGGGACCTACCAAAAGTCTCCCCTTTGGGGACTACTTTGGGGATTGCGGGCCATGTGATTTGCGGGTTTTTTCTTTGTTTTTGGCGAAGCTTCTTTAGATAGGTCTCCCCCAGTCTGAAGGTGAAGGGGTACACTGGGACTCCTTTGGGCATTGTAGGTCAATACCAAAGAGGGTTTTTTTTTGTTTTGTTTTGCCTCCGCCAAACGTGACCTTTTTGTAAGGGATAGATGTGAGGCAAGGCCAGTCCCGGGTAGGAGGTGTGCGGGTGACTGAACCTTTTTCCGTGGCTGCTGGTGGTGTGTCCCTTAATGTGCGTTTGGAGCCCGAACTCCAATTGCACAGTGTGGCAAAGGCAAGGGGTCCAGCTGAAGGGTGGGGGTGGAGGAAGGAGGTCTGTGGACGAGCTACGCAGGCGCAGAGTACAAGGCAGGCCAGGAGGCTTGGAGCGCAGGCCCAGGGGCAGGAAGGCAGAGGGGGAAGGGAGTGGAAACTTCCCGCCTTTTCTGTCAGAGCCTCCTTGTGTCGCTGTGCCTAGCATTCAGCTGGGCCACGGCAAAGGACGGGAAGTTGCGTGTGGACGGTGTGAGGTGTGAGAATTTGGTTTTCTGTAGGAGAGGGAACATGAGAAACTGGGATTGCAGGGGAAGGATTTTGGGGATTAAATTCAGACAAGATTTGCACTACACGAGAGAAGCAGTCTGTTAACTGGGCTATAGGGAAGGTGTTTTCCATCTCTATTTCAGGGAAGGAAATTTCCTCATTCAAAGGTTCAGAAACAGGTCTGTTTCTGGTAGAGTGGGTGTTTGCCCATTGATCCTCTAAGAAACATTTTAGATCTTCTAATTGGGCTTGCATTTTATCCTCAATTTTTTCTATTTTATCCTCAATAATTTTCATTTCAGCATCTCTAAATATAGTATTGAGGAGTACAAAAATGACAGTACCTATTAATATAGAAATTTGGAGGTTCCTTCATTCCTCAATGCCCCTAATTCTTCAGCTGCCATATAATTGTCAAAGAATGTAGTACTCATTTATATATATATATATATTTTGTAATTTCACAAAACACGTGGGGAGCAGGGCAAAGCAACAAACTTTCCACAGGGTTTTTTTTTTCTAATCCAGGAAGTTGTTCCTTAAGGGAAAGGATATTTAGAAACAGCTCTTCCAGCCAGGACTTTAGGGTCCTGTTGCTGAGATTTAAAAAAACTGTTTTCTGCCTATCAGAGTCACACAGCTGGGAAGTATCCTAGGTCCTATTTGAACCCAGGACCTTCTGTCTCTAGGCCTGGCTCTCAATCCGCTGAGCTACCCAGCTGTCCCTTAAGATTAAAGGGAAGAAAAAGAAAAACTGCTGACTTCAATTTAACTTAAGGAGAAAAGAGAAGTGAGAAAAAGTTTTTTATACTCACGTGTTCTAGCAGCTGTGTCTTTAAGCCAAGTTTTTTGTTAAAAGGGACTAAGTAGTAAGACGGTATAGTAAAAAGGCAAGGAATTTCAGAAGCTTATTGAGAGAATTCTTTAGAATCCCTTCATGGTTGCCACAATGTGACAAGGAAATCACTTTAAAAGACTGATATATATTAATTTAAGGTCACCAAGGAATTCAGCTATGTAATTCCTAAATGAAAACTCAAGTCAGCTGTCAACCTTTTATAGAGTTTAATTACAAACAGGAGGAAGAAAGGAATTAGAGAGAGAGAGAGAGAGAGAGAGAGAGAGAGAGAGAGAGAGAGAGAAAGGGGTGAAAAGGGAATAGGGCTTAAATACCCCTTCTGTTTAGGCTGGGCCAAAAGGCCCAAGCCCTTAGATAGCTGGGGCAAAGAAAGGAGATCAGTCCCTATTACTCACGTGACCAAAATGGAGAAACAGTCTCAGTCTCCAGCTTCCTTCAGAGCAAGCTTCTCAGAGCACCTCTCCAACCACTCAGAGCCAAAATTCTCCAACAAACCCCTCAGTCCTCAGACCCCTCTATGTTTAAGGAAAACATCCAAGTTCCCTCCCCTCAGTTCTCACATTGACCAATCACTGTCCATCATTTTCCCTGTGCCAATGGTGGCCCTAGCTTAACCCAGGACCACCCAGAGTTCTCTGGCTTTGCACATGTCTGTTGAAGGTCATATTCTCAAATAATTAAATCTTCATTTTTTGCTACAGCCCTTCCTAAATCCTGTTACCCTGAGTAGGGTAGAGATTGGAATAATTAAATTTTGATCTATGCTGCAGCCCTTCCTTAATCCTGTTAGGACTGAGTAGGGTGGAGATTGCAATTTCCAAGACCTGGTTCTGTCATTCCAAGTATCTCCATTGTATCAATTCTAAAATCAATCATGACTCAAAGAAATTCCTGTTCTATGCTTAGCATAGGTCAAAGCCCTTTCCATTGTTCAGCAAAAGGTTTCTATCCTAAAGTAATCTTAAGAAGGGTGGAGTAGGGACTTCCGGTCAAGATGGCGGCTTAGAGAAAGCTAAAGTTCACATCTCCGGAAAACCCTTCCCGACCCATCTCAAACTATAAGCTCCTAAGGCGCCAAAAATCAAAACGATCAGCAGTATAGACCCTGGGAATCCTCCTCCTGGACCTGGACCTGGATCAAAAGGTACGGCCCCCCTCAAAAGCCAGAACCCAAGATCAGTCGGACCTAAGTGGTAGGAGCGCAGAGTCCAAGGCTCCCGGAAGCCGCAGCACTGCCCCGCTCAGAGATCAGGGTCGCCTGAAACAACAGCAACCCTCAGGGCCTTCTATCCGAGTCCCAGTGAAAGTCACTGCCCTCAGAGTTCCGGGAAGCCGCAGCCCATACCCGGGCAGAGAGCAGGGTCATCTGAAACAACAGCAACCCTCAGGGCGGGCAAGACAGCCTCACTGGCTGGATCCTTCTATCGGAGTCCCAATGAAAGTCACTGCCCTCGGAGCTCCCGGAAGCTGTGGCCCATCCCCCCGCAGAGAGCAGGGTCATCTGAAACAACAGCAACCCTCAGGGCCAACATAACAGCCTCACGGCCAGCTATTCTGAAGGCAACTTCCAGAAAGCAACCCGACCCCTGCAGGGAAGCAGATAGAGCCGGGGGAGAGTGTGGCCCCCTGGTCCGACCCTTCCATTCCAGTTCCAGTGAAAGTCATTGCCCATACTCAATTTAACCCAGGGAAAGCTCATAGAACCGACAATCTGCCCAGGACTAAAGCCTCTGAACACCAGACAGAGATAAGGAAAGCTAATCCTCCCCATTCAGAGATGGCAAACTCCACAGAAGCACAGAAGCCCCAAAATCCCAAGAAAAATAAGAAGAAAGGGGTGACTTTGGACACACTCTATGGAAACAAAATACAAAATACAGAGGAGATAGAAGAGGATATACAAGAAAATGTTCCAAAAGTTTCCAAAGGAAATGGAAACTCTCCACAAACCCAGGAAGAATTTGAATCAGAAATGACCAAAAAGATGGAAGCCTTCTGGGAGGAAAAGTGGGAAATAATGCAAAAGAAATTCACTCATCTCCAAAACCTGTGTGACCAAACTGAAAAGGAAAACCAGGCTTTAAAGGCCAGAATCAGGCAGCTGGAAGACAACGATCGTGTCAAAGAGCAAGAATGAATAAAGCAAAGCCAAAATACTAAGAAATTAGAAGAGAACATAAAATATCTCACTGACAAGGTGACAGATCTGGAAAATCGAGGGAGAAGAAAAAATTTAAGAATAATTGGACTTCCAGAAGAGCCAGAAATAAACACCAAACTCGAGATCGTGATAGAAGATATAATCAAAGAAAATTGCCCAGAGATTCTAGAACAAGGGGGCAATACAGCCACTGACAGAGCTCACAGAACACCTTCTACACTAAACCCCCAAAAGACAACTCTCAGGAATGTAATTGCCAAATTCCAAAGCTCTCAAACAAAAGAAAAAATCCTACAGGAAGCCAGAAACAGACAATTTAGATATAAAGGAATGCCAATCAGGGTCACACAAGACCTTGCAAGTTCTACTCTGAATGATCGTAAGGCATGGAACATGATCCTCAGAAAGGCAAGAGAGCTGGGTCTTCAACCAAGAATCACCTACCCAGCAAAACTGACTATATACTTCCAAAGGAAAGTATGGGCATTCAACAAAATAGAAGACTTCCAACTTTTTGCAATGAAAAGACCAGAACTCAGTGGAACGTTTGATACCGAAAAACAAAGAGCAAGGAATACCTGAAAAGGTAAATATTAAGGAAAGCTGGAAAATGTTATCTTCCTCTTTTACTCAAACTCTCTTCTAGAAGGACAACATTTATATCAATCTATGTATACTAACATGTGGGGAAAATGTAATGTATAAATAGGGGGTAAAGAAAGACCAAACAGAATAATCTTTCGCACACAAAGATTCACATGGGAAGGGGAGGGGAAGAAAACTCCAATAAGAAGGAGAGGAAGAGAGGGGTTTTTTACTTACACCTCAATCTCAGGGAAATCAACTCTGAGAGGGAAAAACATCCAGATCCATTGGGATCTTGAATTCTATCTTACCCAACAAGGGTAGGGAGAAGGGAAAACCAAGGGGTGGGGGAGAGGAAAAATAAAAAGAGAGGGAAAGATAGGGGGCAGGGGGAGGGAAAAAAAGGGAGGGACTAAAAAGGGAAACATCAAGGGAGGGGACAAGGGGGACTGATTCAAAGTAAATCACTGGACTAAAAGGTAGAGCCGAAGAAGAAAAGGTTAGAATTAGGGAAGGCTATCAAAATGCCAGGGAGTCCACAAATGACAATCATAACTTTGAACGTGGATGGGATGAACTCACCCATAAAACGTAGACGAATAGCAGAATGGATTAGAATCCAAAACCCTACCATATGTTGTCTTCAAGAAACACACGTGAGGCGGGTTGACACCCACGAGGTCAGACTTAAAGGATGGAGTAAGACCTTCTGGGCCTCAACTGACAGAAAGAAGGCAGGAGTGGTAATCATGATATCTGATAAAGCCAAAGCAAAAATAGACCTGATCAAAAGGGATAGGGAAGGTAATTATATTTTGTTAAAAGGGACTTTAGACAATGAGGAAATATCATTAATCAACATGTATGCACCAAATAACATAGCACCCAAATTTCTAATGGAGAAACTAGGAGAACTGAAGGAAGAAATAGACAGTAAAACCATATTAGTGGGAGACTTAAACCAACCATTATCAAATTTAGATAAATCAAATCAAAACCTAAATAAGAAAGAGGTAAAAGAAGTGAATGAAATCTTAGAAAAATTAGAATTAATAGACATATAGAGAAAAATAAATAGGGATAAAAAGGAATACACCTTCTTCTCAGTACCACATGGCACATTCACAAAAATTGACCATACATTAGGTCGCAGAAACATAGCATACAAATGCAGAAAAGCAGAAATAATGAATGCAGCCTTCTCAGATCACAAGGCAATAAAAATAATGGTTAGTAATGGTACATGGAAAACCAAATCTAAAACCAATTGGAAATTAAACAATATGATACTCCCAAACCGTTTAGTTAAAGAAGAAATCATAGAAACAATTAATAATTTCATCGAGGAAAATGACAATGGCGAGACATCCTTCCAAACCTTTTGGGATGCAGCCAAAGCTGTAATCAGAGGTAAATTCATATCCCTGAATGCTTATATTAACAAACAAGGGAGAGCAGAGATCAATCAATTGGAAATGCAAATGAAAAAACTCGAAAGCGATCAAATTAAAACCCCCCAGCAGAAAACCAAATTAGAAATCCTAAAAATTAAGGGAGAAATTAATAAAATTGAAAGTGATAGAAATATTGATTTAATAAATAAGACAAAAAGCTGATACTTTGAAAAAACAAACAAAATAGACAAAGTACTGGTCAATCTAATTAAAAAAAGGAAGGAAGAAAAGCAAATTCACAGCATTACAAATGAAAAGGGGAACAGCACCTCCAATGAAGAGGAAATTAAGGCAATCATTAGAAATTACTTTGCCCAATTATATGGCAATAAATACACCAATTTAGGAGATATGGATGAATATATACAAAAATACAAACTGCCTAGACTAACAGAAGAGGAAATAGAATTCTTAAATAATCCCATATCAGAAATTGAAATCCAACAAGCCATCAAAGAACTTCCTAAGAAAAAATCCCCAGGGCCTGATGGATTCACCAGTGAATTCTATCAAATGTTCAGTGAACAGTTAATCCCAATACTATACAAACTATTTGACATAATAAGCAAAGAGGGAGTTCTACCAAACTCCTTTTATGACACAAACATGGTACTGATTCCAAAACCAGGCAGGTCAAAAACAGAGAAAGAAAACTATAGACCAGTCGCCCTAATGAATATACATGCAAAAATCTTAAATAGGATACTAGCAAAAAGACTCCAGCAAGTGATCAGAAGGCTCATTCACCATGATCAAGTAGGATTTATACCAGGGATGCAGGGCTGGTTCAACATTAGGAAAACCATCCACATAATTGACCACATCAACAAGCAAACCAGCAAGAACCACATGATTATCTCAATAGACGCAGAAAAAGCTTTTGATAAAATACAACACCCATTCCTATTAAAAACACTAGAAAGCATAGGAATAGAAGGGTCATTCCTAAAAATAATAAACAGTATATATCTAAAACCATCAGCTAATATCATCTGCAATGGGGATAAACTAGATGCATTCCCAATAAGATCAGGAGTGAAACAAGGATGCCCATTATCACCCCTACTATTTGACATTGTACTAGAAACACTAGCAGTAACAAGTAGAGAAGAAAAAGAAATTGAAGGCATCAAAATAGGCAAGGAGGAGACCAAGTTATCACTCTTTGCAGATGACATGATGGTCTACTTAAAGAATCCTAGAGATTCAACCAAAAAGCTAATTGAAATCATCAACACCTTTAGCAAAGTTGCAGGATACAGAATAAACCCACCTAAATCATCAGCTTTTCTGTATATCTCCAACACAGCTCAGCAGCAAGAACTAGAAAGAGAAATCCCATTCAAAATCACCTTAGACAAAATAAAAAACCCAGCAAAAGAAGGGAGGAGGAGGAACCTCCCATGCCAATGGGGTTCACATTCCAGTAGAGTTCCCACTCTCAATAGGAAATTTTTCAAGTATGAAATTTCCCAATGGTGAAATTTCCAATATTTATACGTCTAAGAAATTTTAAGGTTTACAGGAAAGAAGAGGAGGAATCACGCCTTCACCCCAGGCTTTATTGTGGAGAGTGAGGAAGAATGAATAGGTAACACAGCATAGGTGATTCTCATTGGTAGCCTAGATAATGACAAGATCGGAGTAGGTGGGGATTCACCTGCCATGCGCTTTTCAGAGGAACCAGGTTTGACAAGGTGAGGGCAAAGCCTTTGTGGCTTAGGCCCAGGAATTCTCTTGCCCATAGAACTGCCTATACATTGATCATTGACTGCTCTGATCACGAATTTAATACAGCAACCATACTTCCATGCCTGGTAGGCTACAGTACCATATCCAAATCATTAGCAATGCTCCCAAATTGCATGCGTCAACCCATAGAATGCGTTTTAAGTGAAAATGCTAACTGGCCCTGAGGCTGTGATTTGCAGGCTTTTTATACACTTTTAGGGGAGGGGGAGTATAGAGGAATTCTTGGGGTTGGGGGGTGATGAACGGGTACTCCTGGGGCTGGGGTCCTGAATAGGTGCCAAAAGGGAAGACACAACAATCTTAGTCTTTGGTACCCAGATGTTTCACTTATGGTCATGGTGACCAAGGTTAGATCAGTGAATCCTGACCTGATCTATCTTTGTGAAACCTGGGATAACGTATCCTTGTGAAACCACATGACTAAGGACATGTCAACCTTAGTTCTTGGGACTAGGGGCCCATTCTGGATTAATCTGGAGGGCAAGTTTCCATGATATTAATCTGTTTCTTCAAAGGTCACGAAGAGGACCTCGTTTGGATGAGAGGGCATTGCTATGATCTGGGAGGCACAGGGAGCTTCCTTTCCTTCCTTCTTTCTTTTCCTCAATTTTTTTGTCCCCCTCCATCCCTTCCTGCCTTTCTCCGTCTCTCCCTCCCATATGTCCTCCTTCCCTCCCTCTCCCCATCCTTCCTTTTCATTCCAGCTCAGTGGAGGACATTTGAGTAAGATGGGTCCTGGAAAGTCGGTTTGTCTAATCTCCCTCACTCCTCTCTGTCCAATAGAGGGCCCTCTCAGGCTTGCAGGCAGATTCAGGCAATGGGAGATTTTTCAGGGCCAGACTTGGCCTTCTAGGAATGATACCCCTGCTCCATTTCCTTGCATGCTCAGGAGGTTCCCACCTCCTCCCCATGTCCTAGCTAGGTCTTGGAAGTAAGAGAGCCAGGCCAAGAATGCAGGGGAGGTTGTGGGTTGGCTTTCTGCAGGGAGAAATGCCTGCCTTGAGGCAGAGCTGGATGAAGCATGCAGGGTAAGCGGGCCACTCTAGGCGATGCCATGGAGTGGTCAGGAGAAAGAGTAGCAGCAGTAGCATTAAGGCACAAATCTGTTCTGCCATCGAAGCCTTGTTCCTGTCAGCCTAAATGGGGAGGAAGGAGATGGTCTCTGGGTGAGAGGGCATGCATCTTGTAGAGCTAGTAGGTGAAGCTAATGCACCTTTCTTTTCTTTTGGTTTCTGCCAAAGTTGTTCTCCCTGCCCTTGCCTTCCTTCCTGCTTTCTTCCCTCCCTGGTGAAATGAAGGTCCCGTCATGAAGGTGCTTCTGGAAGGTAAGTGTAATGAATCCATTTCCACTCACCCTCCTGATGGTGGTGGATGCCGGCCTCTTGTCAGCAATGTGGCAAGGGGAATGATGGAGGCCTTGAGAAGACTGGGTAGGGTGCTGCCCCCTTCCCCAGGGGGTCCATGCCGGGGTGGGAGGGAGTTGTGTGTCAAGAGTAGCAGCAGCAGCAGCAGCTGAATAGCTCCTCTGGGGACCTACCAAAAGTCTCCCCTTTGGGGACTACTTTGGCGATTGCAGGCCATGTGATTTGCGGGTTTTTTCTTTGTTTTTGGCGAAGCTTCTTTAGATAGGTCTCCCCCAGTCTGAAGGTGAAGGGGTACACTGGGACTCCTTTGGGCATTGTAGGTCAATACCAAAGAGGGTTGTTTTTTTTTTTTTGTTTTGCCTCCTAGCTAGCATTCAGCTGGGCCACGGCAAAGGACGAGAAGTTGCCTGTGGATGGTGTGAGGTAGGGGAGCAGCACTGGTCACATCAGGCACCCCTGCCGAAAGGGAGGAGGCATTGGGAGTGGCTGCCGGCCTGCCTCCTGCCTCTTCCTCTGGGTTCTTCAGTAGTCCCGCCTGCTGCCTGTACTGGTCAGCTCCATAGGCAGGCCTACCCCTGAAAGCTGCCCCTCCCTCTCAATTGCCCGCCTCCCACACTGCCCCTCCTCTCCCTGGGGGACACCCACCAGAAAGTCCCCTCCTTCAGTAGCCCCACTCCCAGGTCCCCAACTTCCTCAGGTGCTCAGCTCCCCCTCCCCCACCCCCTTCGCCTCTTGGTCTCCCTCTTGAGGCCACATATTGGTATTGCATCCGAGGAGGGTTTTTTTTTTTTTTTAAATGGTTTTGAAATAAGCTTTTAGAGGTCTGTGCAAGTCTCCTCTTGGACCCCAAGCCTCGTACACATCCTGACGTCTCAGGCATAAATATGAGTGGACCTTGGCCGTGAGTGGCCCACTTTGCCTTAGAGCAGTCACACACCTGCCTTCCACCCTGTGCTCTCAGTATTCTCCTTCCATAGCGGATGCAGAAATGATTAAGGAAGTTCTTTCTGCTCTCCCGCTGCCTGAAGCCCTGGCTCTAGTTCACTGCTGTGCCCATAGAGGTGGCACTGACCCTGTCTCCAGGGGACATGACTGAGCAGATGCTGCTGCCAAGCTAGCAGCCATAGGAGGGCCTGAACTACTTTGAACATGAACAACCACTGATGACTTAAATGGATCACTTTCCTATAATGAAAAGGAAGTGGAGAAATGGAAAGGAAAATTCAAAGCAAAACCAATTCATGGAGTGTGGGTGTCATCTGAAGGAAAACCCCTGCTCCCTAGAAGTTTCCATCACCAAATTTACCAATCTGTTCATCCTAATGGCCACTTTGGTACCCCGGGCATGGTGGACTCTGTTAAGAGAGTCTGGCTGGCCCCTGGTATAACTACCAGAGCCCCTAAAGTGTGTTCAGTCTGCTCTTCCTGCCAGTCAGATCACCAACATGCCTTTGGTGGAAAAGCCTTTGCTGGGCGTCCTCTGGCTTACACACCTTGTGAGCGTTCTTTGTAAGGGAAGTGTCTCCTTTGGAGTGGTGTCCACCGAGGATCTGGAGGGATAGAGGAGGCAAAGGCAAGTCCTGTGTGACCCTGGAGGCATGACCCTCCCCTGCAAGCATGCCCATTCCTCCAGCCATGCATCCCTCCTCACCTCAAAAGGGGGGAAATGTCGTTCCTGGCAACATAGGGTGGACCTTGTCCTTGCAGGGATGAGACAGCTGTCCCTTTTACCGGCATGTTCACTATTCTCCTTGGTCCTCACCATGTCCTGGCTAGGTCTGTGAAAGGAGTGAAGCAGGTAGAGAATACACTAGACGCTGCTGGCTGGCTGACTGGCTGGCTGGCTGACTGTGTGCTGGCATCAGTGCCTGCCTAGATAGAGAGATGGCTGGAACCTATAGGGTAGCCTGGTCACTCTTGGGCTCCACTTGTACCTTGTGTTCTTGGCTCTCCCTCAGAATGTGATGCCACAGAGCGGTCAGCTGTAGCACAAAGAGCAGCAGCAGCAGCAGCAGTGGTAAGGCAGCTCTTCTGTTCCGTGTCTAGGACTCCTGCCTTTTGGGTTGAAGGTATAATGTCCGATTCTGGCTCAGAATCCATGGAGGACACATACACACACACACACACACACACACACACACACACACACACACACACACACGGTAATGCAACACACAAGAGGTACTTTATTGAGCAAAATATAGCTTGGTGCCGAGGAGCTAAAGTGCTGGCCCCGAGGCTGCGATTTGCAGGTGTTTTATACACTTTTAGGGTACAGGGAGTAAAAAGGAATTCCTGGGGTGGGGGGGAGTGAACCGAAACTCCTGGGGCTGGG
Source organism: Monodelphis domestica (assembly GCF_027887165.1). Lineage (NCBI taxonomy): Eukaryota > Metazoa > Chordata > Mammalia > Didelphimorphia > Didelphidae > Monodelphis > Monodelphis domestica. Next base: position 292,744,985 of record NC_077233.1, read on the forward strand.
GTCCTGAAACCCAAGTGCCCAAAGGGAAGACACAGCAATCTTAGTCTTCGGTATCCATATGTTTCACGTATGGTCATGGTGACCGAGGTTAGGTCAGTGAATTGAATATGCCAAGATTTTGTTGAATCCTAACTTTGTCATTAGTATCTTAACAACCTTTTTCTCCCAGATTTTAAATAGCAAATTTGATAAGCTTGAAATCTATGTCTTTACCAAATCATTAATGAAAAAATATTAGACATTCCAGGACCTTGTGCAGTTACCTGCCTTCCCAACTGGACAATGTTACCATGAATGACCACCCTTGGACTCAAGGTGCTTTCAACAAATGTGTCCAATTGTTAATCCCTTGAGATTAGAGATGATGTCATATCTGTCTTTTCTCAGCATCCCAGTTCATTGCACCATAGGTGATATGGGTTTATTAAATATTTATTGAGTGGGTGAGTGAATGAATGAATGAATATCTGACCTGGATGGCAGAGGAGCTGTCTTGTTTGGCCTTTATAAAAATAGTGTTGGAGCCTCCAATGTTACTTAAACAGAGTAAGTATATATGGTCTCTACATAGGATGAGATGACTTTAAACATTTTAAAGTTTATGAAATGTTGCGTAGCCCTAATAACAATAACATAATTATATGGTGCTTCCTAGTAACAAGATAATTTTTATCCATTAACTTATTTGCTTCTCAAAACAACTCTGTGGAGTTGAGAACAACATTAGAGAAGATTAGTAATCTGTTGCCTAACCCATAGCTCATGAATACAAGCCCAAGATTCAAACCCAGTTCTTTTGATTTTCAATCTACCCAGTTTATTTTCCACTTTGTCCAGTTTTCTCTCTCCTATCTGTGTAACAACAAAGAAAGGGTTAATTTGGTCACTTTAAAGTTAAAATGTGCCACATCTCATATGCAATGATGTCTCATAAACAAATACAGATAATATAAATTTGTTAACTATTAAAATATTTCAAAATTTGGGATCTCTCAAAAGTTAAAAATTTGTCTCAAACATCAATCAAGAGTTAGATTAAAAGCAACACCTTGAATAACCCAGACTATTTCTTCTAAAAACTGCCTGATAGAGTTGTTCATTTCATTTAAGGGAGAGATAAAGGGGATATGGCTGTCCTTCCAAATTGCAAGGGGCTGGGGAATGGGATCAAAGTTAGCTTTATTTCCATAGAGTCTCCAGTGAGCTGTTAATTACCAGGGTTTCAAATCTGATGGCATTTGAAATAGAATATTGAATTATACCTGTGTTTGGGGTCAGTTTATCTTCTGATATGAGAGTAGATTTGTGGCAGGAAGGAAAGGAAGGAAATGAAGTTAGCTTTCTTCCTGTGTTAGATGGAGGGATGGTCTTTTTGTTTGCTCCTTAGAGATTTTCAGACTAAGTTAAATCATTAAGGAAAATAAAGCTTCAGGAATCTATAGGAAGAGTAAACTTCCACTTCTACTTCAAGTAGATTTTTTAAAAAAGGTTTTCTTAGATTTATTCATATAAAATATAGTCTCTATGGTTATATAGAATGTTGTTTCCATAAATACCCAATTTGGTAGAAAAAGAAAAATGGAATCATTTCATTTTTCTCTATCTTCAATTCTTATTCTAATATTTCACTTGGGATTTTGGGTTTGGACATAAATGTCAATGTGAGCATAGATGCTTGTTTTATATTTTTTAGTAGAAGAGATGTCACTTTAGGAAACATGAAGGATAAGGTATATATTTCCTACTGTCCCAAATCCAGTAGAAAGCACAAACTCCTTGGTGATCCTCTTATTATGTTTCAATTTGTGTAGTATTCATGAGGCTCTACCTTGCTTTCCAACCATTCTCTTAATGAACTGTTGAAATTTGGTGACAAATTTTTAACAATGGATATCTCCCATCCTTAAAGACCAAAATTGTAGCATCCACTTTATTTGGGAACCATGAGTCTAAGAAATGAAGCATTTTAAACTCATGTTTCCCCAAGATCCAAATGGTTACAGTCGATCTACTTACGCTATGATCAAAACTGTCATACAAAATGCTGTCTGCCAGGAAAACTTTTGTACTATGGGTAATCTGGTAATTAGCCTTGTATGCTTACTCTTTAAAGAACATTTGTATGTAAACTGAATGGAAGCTCAATACAGACAAGGGTGGGGTGTTCATTTAGGGAGAGTAATTAGACATGAGATGGCTGTAAATCCTTGTGATCCACAAGGAGAATAGGAGATTGCAGTGGATTGCTCCAATATTAAAGTACCATAAAGGGGAAGGGACTTGCTAAAGGGCATGTAGCCAATAATAAGGGGCCGAGGAGCAATTTGACTATAGGTCCTGTGATTGTAAGGCCATTATGTACCATACCAATTTGTTCAAATAAATTTCTTAGATACATACACTGGAGTCTTACATGTAAGAACCTTAAGAATAGGTGTTGATAGATGGCTCAGTGGATTGAGAGTCAAGTCTAGAAATGGGAGGTCCTGGGTTTTTATCTGGTCTCAGATACTACCTAGATATGTGATTCTGGACAACCCCATTGCCTAGCCCTTACTGTTCTTTTGCCTTGGAACCAATACACAGCATTGATTCTAAGATGAAAGATAAGGATTTTTTTTAAGAGCCTTAGGATGACCTGCTTTTGCACATAATTTTTTTCACACAGGAGGTCTTTAATGGCATATAGTGCTGAGTTTTAGTCTCCAGTTAAAATATCAATCTTGTTATATAACTTGTTTATTTGAAGTAGAAGAAATAGTTCAGTATTAATGTTATGGAGATGAGAGATTTCAAAAGCATTAAGTTTAGATTTGCACAGATGGTAACAGCACCTTTTAACTTGGAAAAAAATGGGGAAATATCTTTAACATTAATCATCAGCTCTGATGGACATTTGAATAGCAATTGGATAAAGTGTAGAAATTTGTGCCTTTCAGTATATAGATTCTTGGTTGGTAGTCATTTGAATAACCTGGGCCACTTGAATTCCTGAGAGCACATTTAATTTTTGTGGAGTTCCAAATGTATCGTAAAAAACTCTTAATGTGCAATTAATTTCTAAAATCAAATAAGTAAAATGTCTGCTATAGAAGGGAATAGACATATAAGGAACTTAATATTAGACTGTTATATTTTTGATATTCAAGTTTTTGTTATTGCTAGGTAATTAAATTTTGTCCTAATGTTAAAAAATAAATTAAAATATCAAACTTGTAGACCTGGACAGAATGAATGATAATCAAGATCATTACAAGTTTGGAAAATAGACCCTAATGGAAAAAATTAATGGAACTATATTTATTTAACTACTACTAGAGACCTGAGAATTTTTAATATATATTCAATGATAGTTTTTAAATATAGGAAGAGGTATTATGGTAAGTAAATCTGCTTCCACTCAGGAAAGTATATAAAAAGAAAAGAAAAGGGCAGGGGAAGAATGCTCTTATAAGAGAGAGAGGAAGAGAGTGCTAATAGATAATACTCGAATATCACTCTCAGTGAAATCAATTCTGAGAAGGAAGAGCATTTAGATCTATTAGGATCTTGAAGTCTATCTTATCCTACAGGGTAAGGAAGAAGGGAAAACTAAGGGGGGTAGAGGGAAGGGAGTTCAAATAAAAGAGAGGGAAGGAGAGGGGGGAGGAAAGTTAACAAACCCTAAAACAAATAACTAAGAAGGGAACAAAAAGGGAGGAGCCAGAAAGGGAAGCATATGAAGGGAGGGGAATAGGGGGATTGACTAAAAGTAAACCACTGGTTTAAAAAGGATATAGCAAAAGAAGAAAGGTCAGAACTAGGAGAAGATATCAAAATGCTAGGGAATTCAAAAGTGACAATCATAACTTTCAACATGAATGGGATGAACTCACCAATAAAAATGCAGACGAATAGGAGAGTGGATTAGAATCCAAAACCCTACCATATGTTGTCTGCAAGAAACACACATGAGGCGAGTAGATGCTCACAAGGTAAGAATTAAAGGGTGGAGCAAGACCTATTGGGCCTCAGAAAGAAGGCAGGAGTTGCAGTCATGATATCTGACAAAGCCAAAGTAAAAATAGACCTGATTAAAAGGGATAGGGAAGGTAAATACATCCTGATAAAAGGGAGTATAGATAATGAGGAAATATCACTAATCAACATGTATGCACCAAATGGTATAGCACCCAAATTTCTAATGGAGAAACTAGTAGGATTGAAGGAGGAAATAGATGGTAAAACTATACTAGTGGGAGACCTGAACCTACCACTATCAAATTTAGATAAATTAAATAAAAAAAATAAGAAAGAGGTAAAAGATATGAATGAAATCTTAGAAAAATTAGAGTTAGTAGATATATGGAGAAAAATAAATAGGAATAAAAAGGAATGCACTTTCTTTTCATCAGCACATGGCACATTCACAAAGATTGACCATATACTAAGTCATAAAATCATGTCATACAACTGCAGAAAAGCAGAAATAATAAAGGCAACCTTTTTAGATCATAAGGCAATAAACATAATGATCAGTAAGGGTACATGGAGAGCCAAATCAAAAATTAATTGGAAATTAAATAATATGATTCTCCAAAATTGACTAGTCAGAGAATAAATCATAGAAACAATTAATTTCATTGAAGAAAATGACAATGATGAGACATCCTTTCAAACTCTATGGGATGCAGTCAAAGCAGTACTTAGGGGGAAAATTTATATCCTTGAGTTCATATATTAACAAATTAGGGAGGGCAGAGGTCAACAAATTGGACATGTAAATCAAAAAACTTGAAAGCAAACAAATTAAAACCCCCCAAAAGAAAACCAAACTAGGGATCCTAAAAATTAAGGAAGAAATTAATAAAATCAAAAGTGATAGAACTATTGAACTAATAAATAAGACTGGAAGCTGGTATTTTGAAAAAAAAACAAATAAAATAAACAAAATATTGGTCAATCTAATAAAAAAGAGGAAAGAAGAAAATCAAATTAATATTATGAGGGATAGAAAGGGAGAACTCACCTCCAAATGAAGAGGAAATTAAGGCAATCATTAAAAACTACTTTGCCCAATTATATGGCAATAAATATGTCAATCTAGGTGATGTGGATGAATATTTACAAAAATATAAATTGCCTAGATTAATAGAAGAAGAAATAGAATTCTTAAACAATCCAATATCAGAAAAAGAAATTGAAGAGGCCATCAAAGAACTCCCCATGAAAAAAATCCCCAGGACCTGAGGGATTCGCAAGTGAATTCTATCAAACATTCAAAGAACAGCTAATCCCAATACTATACAAACTATTTGACATAATAAGCAAAGAGGGAGTTCTACAAAATTCATTTTATGACACAAATATGGTACTGATCCCAAAACCAGGCAGGTCAAAAATGGAGAAAGAAAACTACAAACCAATCTCCTTAATGAACATAGATGCAAAAATCTTAAACAGGATACTAGCAAAATGACTCCAGCAAGTCATCATGAGGGTTATTCACTTTGATCAGGTAGGATTTATACCAGGAATGCAAGGATGGTTCAATATCAGGAAAACCATCCACATAATTAATCATATTAACAAGCAACCCAACAAAAATCACATGATTATCTCAATAGATGCAGAAAAAGCCTTTGACAAAATAAAACACTCATTCCTATTAAAAACAATAGAAAGTGTAGGAATACAAGGGTCTTTCCTAAAAATAATAAACAGTATATATCTAAAACCAACAGCTAATATCATCTGCAATGGGGATAAACTAGATGCATTCCCAATAAGATCAGGAGTGAAACAAGGATGCCCATTATCACCTCTACTATTTGACATTGTACTAGAAACACTAGCAGTAGCAATTAGAGAAGAAAAAGAAATTGAAGATATTAAAATTGGCAACGAGGAGCCCAAGCTATCACTCTTTGCAGATGATATAATGAATGGTCTACTTAAAGAATCATAGAGAGAATCAACCAAAAAGCTAGTGGAAATAATCAACAACTTAATCAAAGTTGCAGGATACAAAATAAGCCCGCATAAGTCATCAGCATTTCTATATATCTCCAACACATCTCAGCAGCAGGAAAATTACAAAGAGAAATTCCATTTAAAACCACTCTAGATAATATAAAATACCTAGGAATCTATCTGCTGAGCCAAACACAGGAACTATATGAACACAACTACAAAACACTTTCTATACAACTGAAACTAGATTTGAGCAATTGGAAAAACATTAACTGTTCATGGGTAGGATGAGCTAATATAATAAAAATGACCATCCTACCCAAACTTATCTATCTGTTTAGTGCCGTACCCATTGAACTTCTAAAAAACTTTTTTACTGAATTAGAAAAAAGCATAACAAAGTTCATATGGAAGAAAAAAAGATCAAGGATATCCAGGGAAATAATGAAAAAAGAAATACAAAGGAAGGTGGCCTTGCAGTCCCAGATCTCAAACTATATTATAAAGCAGTGGTCATCAAAACAATTTGGTACTGGCTAAGAGACAGAAAGGAGGATCAGTGGAATAGACTTGGGGTAAATGACCTCAGCAAGACAGTCTATGACAAACCCAAAGACCCCAGCTTTTGGGACAAAAATCCACTACTTGATAAAAACTGCTGGGAAAATTGGAAGACCGTATGGGAGAGATTAGGTTTGGTTGAACATCTCACACCCTACACCAAGATAAATTCAGAATGGGTGAATGACTTGAGTGTAAAGAAGGAAACAATAAGTAAATTATGTGAACACAGAATAGTATACATGCCAGACCTTTGGGAAGGGAAAAATTTTAAAACTAAGCAAGTCTTAGAGAGTCACAAAATGTAAAATAAATACTTTTGACTTCATCAAATTAAAAAGGTTTTGTACAAAAAAACAAATGTAACTAAAATCAGAAGGGAAGCAACAAATTGGGAAACAATCTTCATCACAAAAACCTCTGACAAAAGTTTAATTACTCAAATTTACAAAGAGCTAAATCAATTGTACAAAAAATCAAGCCATTCTCCAATTGATAAATGGGCAAGGGACATGAATAGGCAGTTTTCAGATAAAGAAATCAAAACTATTAATAAGCACATGAAAAAGTGTTCTGAATCTCTGATAATCAGAGAGATGCAAATCAAAACAACTCTGAGGTATCACCTCACACCTAGCAGATTGGCTAACATGACAGCTATGGAAAGTAATGAATGTTGGAGGGGATGTGGCAAAGTCGGGACATTAATGCATTGCTGGTGGAGTTGTGAATTGATCCAGCCATTCTGGAGGGCAATTTGGAACTATGCCCAAAGGGCGATAAAAGACTGCCTGCCCTTTGATCCATCCATAGCACTGCTGGCTTTGTACCCCCAAAGAGATAATAGGGGAAAAGACCTGTCCAAGAATATTCATAGTTGTGCTCTTTGTGGTGGCCAAAAATTGGAAAATGAGGGAATGCCCATCAATTGGGGAATGGCTGAACAAATTGTGGTATGTGTTGGTGATGGAATACTATTGTGCTCAAAGGAATAATGAACTGGAGGAATTCCATGTGAACTGGAAAGATCTCCAGGAATTGATGCAGAGTGAGAGGAGCAGAACCAGAAAAACATTGTACACAGAGACTATACACTGTGGTACAACCGAATGTAATGGACTTCTCCATTAGTGTCAATGCAATATCCCTGAACAATCTGCAGGGATCTATGAGAAAAAAACATTCTCCGCAAGCAGAGGACAAACTGTGGGAGTAAAAACACCGAGGAAAGGCAACTGCTTGACAACAGGGGCTGAGGGGATATGATTTTGGATGTAGACTCTAAATGAACATCCTAGTGCAAATACCAACAACATGGAAATGGGTTTGGATCAAGGACACATGCAATACCCAGTGGAATTGCACGTTGGCTATGGGAGGGGTGGCGGGAGGGGAGGGAGGAAACAAAAATGATTTTTGTATCCAAGGAATAATGTTTGAAATTGACCGAATAAAAATAATGTTTAAAAGTAAAAAAGAAAAGAAAAGAAAAAAGAAAAAGAACTGGGATGATAGTAGGAAGTATTAGGGAGGAAGGGTGATATGAGGCATTGGAATAAATTATTAAGATAGGCTAAAGATTATTCCTCTGGGAAGATTTTTGTTTTGCTTTTTTTTAAGGTATACACCTTTTTATCCTGGGAAACTTTGCATAATTAAATATATATTATTTATTTATTTAAAATTTATATTCATTTATATATTTTGTTAAGTATGTTTATATTATATTATATTTTATATAATATATTATTTAAATGTAGGTATATTTAATAAAATATATAAATGAATATACATTTTAAATAAATATATACACACATGTATATATGCATGTGTATATACATATAAGAAACATTTATATGTACATGAGTATATTTACATATATGTATGCATGTGTATATCTGTATCTATAGCTCTAGATATCTATTACTCTATATCTAACCTTCTTGGTTTTAATTTATGTTCCATAGTTCTAAAATTCTCTTACATTCCTAATCTGCTTTGTTCTTCCACACAGAAGGGAAAGGATATTATTTGTAAACTGGGAAGATAACATCGGATTGGAAAAAAAAAAATCTTTGCATCTCTCCTTTCCTTCAAAGAAAACTGTGTAAAGTGTATTTGTGTGTTAAAATGTAATGTTCTGGCAAACTTGGTTTTATAACTCCAAAGTCTTCCAGAAAACAGTCTTGTACAGAAACCTATAGTGGTTACTAAGGGACTATTCAGTGTAAATTAGAAATGATAAAAGTTCTAACTTCAAAGAGAAAAAGATTAACGTTAAAAGGGGGGGAAATTATTCCCTTCTGATTAGAATAATTATAATCATTGGTTTCATGCTGACAGTTTAAGAAATGAATTATGTAATTTTTTTCTTCTTGTGACTTTTGAAGCTGTAGAAACTTGCATTTCTGACTGTGTGATGTAGCAACTTAATGCCTTTTCTTTGGTTAGTCAGAAGGTAATCACATATCTCCATTTAGTACAATGGAAGCTCCTCAACCATGAGTGAAATTGTTTTTAAGGATTTTTTGGCAAAAAACAAAAAATGGCCCAAAATATGAGAACCAATTAGTTTTTCATTAAGATTTAATTTGTATTCAGCTCAAAGGTGGGGAACACAACTGATTGTTGAACAAGGTATCTTATTGTACCTAAGTGTTTGCATTTCTTTAAATCTTATATTAATAGAGACTTAATGGTGCAGTGTAAAAAGTGCACCATATTTCGAGTCAATGGGCTTTGAATCGAGAGACTATCTTTGTCAATCTCGAGTCGTGAATATGGGCAAATAATACTTCTGAGTCTCATTATTGTCATCTGTAAAGCAAGATTGATAATACTTGCATTGTTTATTTCATGGGGTTCTTGGGAAAGTGGTTTTTAAATCATAAAGTAGATGAAATCATCAACTGAAAGAACATAGAGGGGAAAGAAAAGAGGGCCCAGGATAGAGTCCTGGGGGTAAGGGATGAGTGGGGGGGGTATTCACTGTTAGCATTAGAGATGGAGGAGATATCAGAGGTCATCCAAACCAACACTCTCATTTGACAGATAAGGCAATTAGAACCAAAAATATTAGGTGACTTGCCCAAGGTCATACAGGTAGTAAATATCAAAATTGGGATTTGAACTTGGGCTCTGAGTTTAGAGACAGTTCTTTACTCTTCCTTTTCTCTTCATCTAATAAGCTTTTTTTTTTCTTTCCCTCTCTATTCCTCTTTCCATTGCAAAAAAAAAAAAGACACGGAAAATTCTTTTTTAACAAATAGGCATATTCAAGCAAAACAAATGACCCTTTTTTAAATTGTTTAGTCATTCTAATTATGCCCAACTCTTTGTGATTTATGTGAGATTTCTTGGCAAAGATACCAAATTGGTTTACCATTTCCTTCAATAACTCATTTTATGGATGAGGAGACAGAGGAAAATTGAGGTTAAGTGACTTGCTCAGGGTCACACAGCTAATAAGTATTTGAGGTTAGATTTGAATTCAGGTCTTCCTGATTCTAGTCACACTGCCCTATCCACTGTACCACCTAACTACCCAGGATAAGGATGAGATTCTCCCATTGGCCATGCTAAAAATGTAAGTAATATATTTTTTAATTGCTATAAATATCTTTGTACATGTAGATTCTATTTATTCTTTTTCATTCATCTCTTTGGAGTATTATCCTACTAGTGGTATTGCCTGCTCAGAGAGTAAGTATAGATTACTAACTTTGGCAGCCTAACTCCAAATGGTTTTATTGATTCTTAGCTCCACCAATGGTAGATTAGTATGGTTGATTGCTACATTTCTTCCAACATCTGTCACTTTCCTTTTCAGTCAACTTTGCTAATCTGATGGGTATGAAGCAGAACCTAAGATTTAGTTTAATTTGCATGGCTCTGACTATTAATGACTTGGAGCATGTTTTTTGTTTGTTTGTTTTCCCCATATAGCTATTGGTAGCTTGAATGTCTCCCTTTGAAAACCACTTGATCATATTTTTTTACTCTTTATCCATTAGGGGAAAATTACAGAACCAGTTCTATTTCCACTGATTCAACATTCATGATTAGCTTTTTGATAGAGAGTTTATATAAATAAACATAACTTAGTGGGAAAGTGTTCTCTTCTCTTTGGGGAAGCCTTGCTGTTGAGATCCAAAATTCAGACCCAAAGTATCACTATGCAGCTGAATGTAGGCGCAGTGCATAAGGGAAAATAAATAGCCCTCTGAATGCTGGCCTTGAATATTTGTACCTATTTTAATGGAAATATACAACACAGACTCTCAATTATTATTTGAACAATTCAGTCAATGAATTAAAAAATGAATTTAGCCAAAATTAGGAGTTAGAGTGGCATTCATGTTCACAACAAATTTTCCTTAAAGAGCAATCTATTTTCCTTTTCTAGGAAACTAGTAACATGGCAAAGACCACCAGATTTGGAGGTCAGAAGACGTGGATTCGAATCTTTTCTTCATTACTTACCCTGTGTGACCTTAAACTTAAACCTCTCTTATTTATTAAACCTAAAACGAAGAGGTTGATCTCTAGGGTCCCTTCAGGCACTGAACCTTATTACCCTATGAGTCTGAATTACCAAAATGGGTATACACAGCTCAAAATGAAATAGAGGGTGGATAATGGTCTGGCTAATTGATTTCAGACAGTCAAAAAGAACTGTACATTGATCAGATTAACTGGGGAATTGCCTCTTTCCCACTTCAGTTTCTGCTGAATAGACTATTCACTATTCATCATTTGTAAGTTAAACTGGAAGATGCATATTTTGCATTTCAAAAAAAAAGCCATGTTGACAAGCTCTAATATCAATAAAATCCCAGCATATGAATATTTATGGTAACTGTGCAGCCTTATATAGATCTGCTGCTGCCTCACAAAGAGCTCCGCTCTCTGGGACTTTTCACTATCAAGGGAAGAAAGTTTTCCTGCCGATTTGTGCCCGAATCCCAAGAAAAGCGTAACAGACGCCCACTGCATTAAAAAGGGACATAGACATGCATTAAATCCCTTATGTCTTACTTTTTAATGATGCAATTGTGAATTATGTTCTTGTTGCATTTGTAATTAGAGGCTGGAGCAGATGGTGAAGACTTATTTTAAAGTGATGTGTCTATTAAAATAAGCCACACTGCCAAGTGATTGCTCACTGTAACAGCATCTTTACGCCCCTGAAACCCTCGGAATCTTTGTTGATATGCTGTTGATTACCACAGCTGATTACATATCTGCACATATTTGCCAGGGAATGTACCAGGGATCTTTGCTATGTGAGATACTTTACTTTAAAGTGTGCTTTACCACAATTAGAGATAATGAAGCTTTCAATGAATTATTCAGGCCCACCCTTGACAAAAGGAGGGTACTGATTTCCCTTTTCCATAAAATTCGACATGAATCTCTCTAAACCATGGTGGAGGCTGATTCTCCCCCACACAGAGAGGGGAAGTCAGGGTAATCAGTGTGAGGTTTATTGACTGTGCAGGACATTTATGTATGTGTGAAGCAAGAGAGCAGTACTTTATAAAGGCAGATCATTGCACAGGTCCCCAAAAGGAGGAAGAGGAAAGAAGAGAAATAGTCAGGACAGGCACTGGCTGTAAGCAGAGTATTGACTACCTACAACATCCTGGATGGCAAGTGTGGTCCTGTTCCAAGGTTCTACCTGCCCACAATCCCCCCTCATTCAAAACTTTTTTTTTAATTTTTTTGTAAAATTTTATTTAATTAGTGAATTTAGAATATTTTTCCTTGGTTACAAGAGTCATGTTCTTTCCCTCCCCTTCTCCCACACCCTCCCATTGCCAACATGCAATTCCACTGGGTTTTACATGTGTCCTTGATCAAAATCTATTTCCATATTATTATTTGCCCTAGGGTGATCATTTAGAGTCTACATCCCCAATCAACCCATGTGATAAAGCAGTTGTTTTTCTTCCGTGTTTCTGCTCCCACAGTTCTTCCTTTGGATGCCCCCTCACTCAAATCTTTCCTCCTACCTTTATCTGAAATGCTCACATTAAAGCCTCTCCTTTGGGTTAGACACTAAAAGGAAAGACATCCTGTAAGAGAGGAGAAATCCAATTTGGGCAAGGAGCAATTTCTGGCAAAAATCAGATGCAGATAGGGGGGGGGGAGGGCAGGGGGGTTGGGTTCAAGAAAGAAAAAAAACTGAAGGTTCCAGGAGGGAATCTGAGGAGAGATAACTTCAACTGATCACACCTCCCTTCCAGCTATGATTCAGGGAGAAGAAGCAATTCTCTCAGGCTAGGGAAAAGCTTGGGTCTCTCTGGAGCTCAATTGTTTCCCTGTGAATCCCTGGACACCTCTTACTCAGCTTTCAACAATAGCACAGAGCCATCAGTGAATATTGTAGATGGGGACTTGAAGTAGCCATCCACTGAGATCCCCTTTTCAAAGATCTCATTCTCCATCTCTCTCCTTAACTTGTTCCTGGACTCCAGTACTCAAGCTAGTTAGCTGAGGAGTAGGGACCAAACCAGCAGCTGACTGGAAGAGGGATCAAGGCCGAGAGCCTTGAACCCCGAGACTTTGAGGGGGCCAATCTGCCAGAGGGGACAAGTCAATAGGGCTTCCTGCTCACCCACTTTCCTTACCTCTCCTTCCCTGTGTGAACCCAAATAAATTGTCTACTACTTAGAATTAGGTCTTGCTAGTTTCTGATACTAGGAAAGGGGGCTCAAGATTTGGGGAGAACCATACCTCTCCCCAAAAAGAAGGGTTAGCCCAGGATTCCAGGGATCCAAACAACCAGACCCAAGGAGAATTCATCTCTCCTGGGCTGTGGAGTCATCCAAGGTTTGGGGAGGAAGAGGCATTTGGTTTACCTGAAGGATCCAAAGGCAGAAGAGTCCATCCTGCCTCTCAAAAATAGCTGGGACCAAAAGGGAGGCAGTGTGTCATCTTACCAAAGCTTTTACCTCTAGTTCTTATCCTCCACCTCTCAGATCCATTCTCCAAGGAGACATACTTGTTCCCTCAGGGAGACAAGACTGGGTTATCTTCCCCCAAAAGGAAGAGAAGGGAAGTCCAATCTCTTCTGCCTTTCCATTCTCTCAACTCTTTCCCTCTCTCCCTCCATCTTCCCTGTGTGTTCCCTTTCAGACTATACCTTACAATCCTTATCCTAAAGATATTATGGACTTGTTTTCTGCAGAAGCAGGGCAGGGAAGTCCTTGATTCATCTTCTAATGATTAGCCATTTGTCTTTTATGAAGCAGAGTTTTGTTCTGGGTTCATAGAATAGGTATATATTGGTTAGAAAAAGCCAATAGGAGAAAAGTAGGAAGTAAGAGAAAATGAGGTGGTAAAATTGGTACAATACCAAAGTAAGAATAATTTTTTTAAAAAGACTGCATATATATATGCATAGATAATATATCTATATATTATATAGATATGTGTTATCTATACAATACATAGATCTATTAGATATAAATAGATATGGATATATATCTTATAAATATGTGGTAGAGTGTAGCAGAGAGAAGGGTTACTATGGAGTCTAAAATATCTGAATTCAATCTCATCTGAGGTGGACTAGCTGGGTGACCTGGGGCAAGACATTTCAGCTTTTAGTGTTGTGGGTAACTCTGTAAAGCTAGAAGTTAAAGAGTTACTGATCTACAGTGAAAGAATTTCCACACACAGCGTCCTTTATAAGACCCTTTTGGGAAGATTATCCCATTCTATCTTCACAGCCTTTGAAGTACATAATTACTCTTGTTTTATAGGTGAAGAAATGGAAGACAGAGAAGTCTAGAGCCTTCTCTGAGGTCACACAGGTAACAAATGGTGGGACCAAGACATAAATCCAGATCTTTTTACTCTAAGTGCAATGTATATTCCATTCCTGGGAGAGTGTGTGTAGTGAGAATGAGGATGTTAACTTGGCATGAACAGGTCTGTTTTGTTTTAAAACTTCATTCAGTGATGAAGGAGCTTTTATGTATGATGATTTTATAGAGTAGATAAGTATTGAGAAGATTTATTCTTAATTCTATATTATTTTGATTTCTAATATTGCTCTGTAACATTGTATTTTCCAAGTCTTTTCCTCATTCCTTTGTCCTGACAGACCTAGGAATCTATCTTACATTCCATGTTTATTGACTGTTGTGTATAGTTTAGTAATGATGTTTATATTTCCAAATCTAGGAAACAGCTACTAAAAATCTTTGTGTCCTCTTAAGTTTTGTAAATAACTGATAAAAGTCTTCTATTAATAGTAGGAAAATAAGGCTTGATTTGGTGGTTTCCTTTTATCCTAAATTTACATAACTGAACATCAATTAGGACTTAGTTTTAACTTCCAAATGTCCTTAGAGCCATAACAAAGCAGATACCCAGGGAGTGAGGCATGGCTAAGCAAATTGTGATACATGAATGTAAAAGGTGTATGGGGTGTATATGTATGGCCTCAGATACTTCCTAGCTTCTTAGAAGAGAGATGGGGTGTCAAAAATGATGATTCTAAGATGAAATGGGGAAAAGTGTTTATAGGATGGCCAATTTTGGCTGGCTGAAATGAAGGGGGGGACACCATAAATTAGATGTCTGAGCATGGTGAAGGCAATTAGGAAGAGGTGGAGGAGGTAAGCCAGCAGAGTCATTTTACTGAGTGCTTTGAAATAAGAATTAAAGAATACCTTCATATTTTAGCTCAACTGACAAAAAAATACCCACATGATAGCTGAATGAAATAGTCTCCTAGCAGGGAAAATGGACAAATGGAAGATGTAAGGAAGGTGAAGAGAGAAAGAGAAAGACAATAGGTGTAATTCAAAACATTGAACCTGTAAAAAAATGAAAGCATAAAGCTCAAGCATGTTTCATAGTAATAGCACCTACCATTTATGCAAGACTTTATAAACTATTGTAATAGTTAAAATTAAATTATGAAGCTGCTAGGAGCTTTAGTAGCTTTATTACATCAAAGTAGTGATGGTAAAGAGAGGGAAATGTAGTAAAGAGGCAGAGAGTTGCCTAGCTTAATATCCCATTTGCTGTTTGATGGATTGAAGCTCACCACTGACAGAAGTTCCTTCAGCTTCCAGGCTCCAGCTAGAAGAGTGTTAAGAGAGAGTGAGGGCAGTGCCTTGGTCTTGTCTTATAAGCAATTTTCTTCACACACTAGCTCTCTCATGTCACTTCTCAGAAACCAACCATAGTTCCTTAGTTTGCCTGGCACAGACAGTGCCTGTGGGATCAGTTTCCTGTCTCATTGGTTTCAACTTCCTTGCTCTGAGGGTTTGTCTATACTTGTATATCTCAGTGGTAAAGGATCTTCAGGTCCCTGGTTGATGAAATCAAACAAAGAAACATAATGGGGAAGGGAATGCCCTTCCCACAATATAAAGTGCTTACCTAAAAACAATCCTGTAATGTTAGTGTTACCACTCTTGGATTTAAAATGAAGAAACTGAGGCTCATAGATATTAAATAATAAACCTGTGGCAGTTGTCTGAGCTAGGACATAAACAGGTCTTTTGACTTTCACGTTTATGATTTTTCCACTGCAGTAGCTGTTTTAGTTAACAATAATAACATTAATAGGTTAGCTTAATTTATGTTCATTTATAGTTCATGTTAATTTTAATATTATTGATGATATGCTAATAATTATGTTAATAGTACAAAGAACAGCAACAATAATCTTCCAGATTACAGAAAATCATGGTTAGGTGGCTAGAATTCTGTATCAGGATTTCTGTATCCTTTATAAACATATAGTCATCATATCCACTTATTACAAATACAAAGCCCTGAAATATAACTGAGGCTTCAGAAAATGATGATAATTCCCTGAAACCACAACTTCATTACAGATGGATCTATTGCTCACAGCTTCCTCGACATAACAATGATCTTTCTAAATTTAAGAATGATGTTTTTAATAGATGTCATATTAGTGAATGCTAGTAATATCCAAACTACATAGAATGAAAAACTTCCCAAATACAGAAACCTCCTGGAATAAGTTTAAAGCATGCAGGAACAGGATAAATTCTATGTCATCTTGCCTTCTGCTAGAGTTGAACCAAAGAAGTTTTCAGGGAGTCTATAGAACATGAACTAATTCTCCAATTCTTTTGTTTATACGATCATAAATCTGGAGGTAAAATGTGAACTGGAACGACCTCCAGGAATTGATGCAGAGTGAAAGGAGCAGAACCAGAACATTGTACACAGTGACGATACACTGTGATACAATCGAATGTAATGGACTTCTCTACTAGCAGCAATGCAGTGATCCAGGACAATTCTGAGGGACTTAGGAGAAAGAACACTATCCACATTCAGAGAAAGAACTGTGGGCATAGAAACACAGACAAAAACAACTGCTTAATCACATGGGTCAGTGGGACTATGACTGGGAAAGTGGACTCTAAAAGATCACCCTAGTACAAATATTAATATGGAAATAGGTCTTGATCGATGACATGTGTTAAACCCAGTGGAATTAGGCATCAGATACAGGAAGGAGGTGGGGGGAATGGAGGGAAAGAACATGAGTCTTGTAACCATGGAAAAATATTCCAAATCATATCCAATTAAATAAAATTTTCAAAAGAAAATAAGTCTAGAGGTAGAGACCTTAGAAGCCATCAAGTTCAACTCTCCCATTTTCAAGATGTAGAAACTCAGGCATAGAGGGTTAATGATTTTTCCAAGGTTATATAATGAGGTTGAATTTAAACTAAGCCTCTCTGATTCATGCTATCACTTGACAGAATCTCCCACTCTCTTCCTCTTTCCTCTAGATTATGATGAAATGCCCTAAATGTATCCTAGATACCATTATCTCCCATCTTCTCTGATAGAATCATCTAAAATCCTATTTAAAAACCTATTATTTATTTATATATTTGTCTGCTGAACTTTACACACAAAAGAATAATTATAGGACAGTGACGTGTCTCCAAACCATTTCTATTTGAACTCTATA
Organism: Monodelphis domestica; assembly: GCF_027887165.1. NCBI lineage: Eukaryota > Metazoa > Chordata > Mammalia > Didelphimorphia > Didelphidae > Monodelphis > Monodelphis domestica. The sequence goes on from NC_077233.1 coordinate 292,762,482, forward strand.
AAACTAAATGGGATAATAGTAGTATTAATTATACTTATTAAATATTACTAATACTCTCATGCAAAAGTATTAGTAACACTATTAAGTATTATTACTAATACTCTTATGTAATAGTATTAGCAATACTATTAAGATAATAATTGAACTACTGACAATAATAGCTCACATTTATATAATACTGTAAAGTTTGCAAGATTCTGCACAGATATCATATTTGATCCTTCAAAAAATCCTATGAGGTAGAGACGAGAAGTAATAATTGTATTATTCCCATTTTACAGGTGAGACAGTTGAGGTGAAAAGACTTGTCACACAGGTAAAGTATCAGAGGAAAGGATTGAATCTGAGTCTTCCTGATTCCTTGCTCAGTCCTCAATCCACCCATATTCAGAGTTTCCTTCATTCCTCTTAGTGTGGTTCTCTCCAGTGCTTCCTTCTTGCTCCATCTTTATGTGTTCCTTCCCCCACCTTCGGATTTAGTTTGTTGTAATCAAATCTTACCTTTTCTCACCTTCTCCTTCTCCTCCACCCTAAAGAACCTACTGCCCAAACTGAGCCTTCCAGGCAGGTACTAGCAGAATTTTGGTAGCAGGTCAGACACTCCTGCATTTTACGCTTTCTTGCTTTCCCCTCATGGGCGATAACACTTAGATAAACAGATACTAAGACATCCTTATTGGGAAGACTCATCAATGAAAGCAAGCTGACTCATGTCAATACTTCACTTCACTGAACTGTCTTGTTGAGGCACATATCTGCATCTCACAAAGCAGTTCCTATTCTTGAACCAATGGATCCTTCCCTCCCCAGAAGGAGTATTATTGACCATAAGAACCATGAAACACAAATCTTGCTCCTATGCACAAATGCAGCTCTGAAATCGAAAAGGCTGGAACCAGATTAAAAATTAAGACCATAAGATTATGGGGGGAGGGTTTGGGGGGGGGAGCACTTGTCTCTCAAGAGTGGACTTACTGCTTTGGTCTGTTACACCTTTTCTAGTATAAAAGATGATTAAAATCCTCTGCTTATATGGATGCAGTTGGGAATTCACCCTGACTCTATGCCAGGGAGGATCAGATGGGATCTTTGAAAAATCCTAGGATGAAACATGTGTAGACATGCCAGTCATTAACCTGCCATCGATTGTTGCACTGATTTAATTTCTAATTAGTTCTAATTGCTGAAAATACACAGATTGCCCCCAATGGGCTGAGTGCGTCTTCCCTTCATACAGACAGAATTATTGGTGGAAAGAGAGTGAACATACTATCTGCCTCTCTCCTGATGATTTTATATTTCTAACTATAAATGTGAATTATTTTTCCTTCTGACTCCTGTCTTGTAGGTTATTGTTATGTTAATTCTGATGTGTGTCTTCCTGGACCTCATAAGTATATAAATCTTATGTTCTTTTGAACAAATTGGGTGGTTAATCCTTTAATCAGCTACTGAGAGATTGCTATGAACGTAAAGAAGGCAGACTCTAAGCTCAGCGGCTTGAAGGTCATCATTGTTATTCATTTGGTGTTTCTTTTTGGTTTTCTTTTATTCTTCTATTAAACAATAAGGATGGCCTCCTAAGACAGTGACCTGACAATTTCATCCAAAACAGAGAGATTGAAAAATGGGGGAAGAATGAAATTTGGGTGGCTCAAACAATAAATGGAGATATAAGGTAAGGTGCAAGGTATTCTGCTTCTCTCTGGCTATTTGTCTATATTGGTGGAATATGAGAACATTCAGGAGATATAGTTGCAGTTTTGTAATTCTCTTCTTTTCACTGTGGGATAACCAGTCAATCGGTCATTCAGTAAGTCTTTGTTAAAAACCAACCATGTGCCAGGCATTATGCAAAGAATTGTAATTTAAAAGGAAAAAAAGAAACTCCCTGACTTCAAGTGGCTTTCATTTTATCAGGGTTGTCTATAGGCACATACAGGTATATATGTACAAACGTCTCCTAAAGAAGAAGACACAAGTTATTTTGGAGAAGGAAAGACTGTAGCATCTGGAGACTGTGATCAGAGAACCTAAAAAGATTCTGCTTTAGCTGAGTCTCCAAGGAAACTAGGTATTTTAAAAGGCAAAGGTAAGGAGGGCATACACTGCAGACATGGGGAGGGGGAGGTTAGCATGTCAAATAGATGGGAGCTGAAATCTCTATAGCAAATTACTGAAAAAAATTGAAATTTTGTGATTTTGTGATTTTTTTGTCTGTATTTGTTAGGTTATATAAGATCCTGAGTCTAACTTATAATTCAATTATCATCCATTCATATGACACTCAGATCTATTTTTTTGGTCCTAACCCCACTCCTAGTCCTCCGTTCTCACATCCCTAATAGCCTATTGGAAATCCCAAAGTCAATGTCTTGATGATATCTTTGATTCAACGCGTACCAAATTAAACTAATTATCTTTTCTCTGAACTCTAGCCTCTTCTTGACTTTTCTATTTTTGACAAGGGTACCACAATCCTACCGCTTATCCAGGCTTGAAACTTAAGTATCATCCTAGACTATTTACTCTTTCATTCTTTCAAGTCAACAAGTAAGAAAGAAGAGAAAAATAAGCAGTCTCTACTCTCATCGTCATAGGCTCACCTTCCCTTGTGTTCAACCTGTTGTCAAATTATATCAATTCTCTCTTTAAAAAATCTCTAGTATATGGCCCTATCTCTCCCCTAACATTGCTACCACCTCTTCTTGTTTAGGTCTTTATCACTTCAAGAATGTACTATTTTTGACAGTTTTTTTAGTAGTCTTCCTGCCTCAATCTTCCCAATTCAGACTATCCTACATTTAGTTATCAAAATGACTTTCCTAAAGTGCAGATCTTTCTATGATTCCCCTCCCTTCCCTGATTTCAATTCAATATATCCTAGTTGCTCACTGTTACCTCCAGAATAAAATATAAACTCCTCTGTGTGACTTTTCAAGCCTCTCATAACTGGCCCTTCCAATTGTTCAGTCTTCTTTCATCTGACTCCCTTCCAAAAATTGAGTGGTACTGGCTGTCTTACTCTTCTTCATACAAGACATTCCATCCTGCAACTGTCTTTATTTACACTGGATGTCTTCTATATCTAGGATCTTCTCCTTCCTCATCTCTGCCTCTTGACTTCCTTGGCTTCCTTCAAGTCTCCGCTAAAATTCCACCTTCTACAAGAAACCTTTCCTGGTCCTTATTTCTTCCAAGATTATTTGTGTTTGTGTGCTTAGTTGTGTATTCATCTTGTCTTTGACTTCAGATTGTGAACACCTTGAGGTCAGGAATGGTTTCAGTCTTTCTTTGCATCTCTAGTGCTTAGAACAGTGCCTGGTAAATAGCAGATGTATAATAAATGCTTCTTAATTTACCTCATAAGAATCACTAATAGAAAATATTGACTGAAGTTCAATCCTTAGCAGGAAATAATAAGCACAATTATATACATATATATATACACACACACACACATATATATAACATACATTTTAGAAAATTCAAATTCACAGGCAGCTGTGAATAATGACAATATGATGAAAAAAATCAACTTTAATCAAATGATTAGATTTGACAGTAAAAATATAAGTGGTTTTTCTGTAAGTTCCAGCTTGCTTGGATATCATCCCTGACCTTATCCACTGCCCTTTCTCTATCAAAGTTAGTTATTGCAGGAGGTGCTGTTTCTGGGTGACTAATGACAGATCCTTAATTATCGCTGTTGGATTCATACCATAAAGTGCCAGATCCATCCTTCAGCTATTCCAGTCAAGGATATCTCACATTCACCTTCTTTTCAGGACCAACTGAATAATGAACAAGAAAAGCCCTCCAGTAAAACCTCGTCTAATTTAAACCTTCCTGTGGGATGACTATCAAAGGGAAACATACTACTGAATTTTATCTGGAAAAATTAAAAAACAAGGTGTAGAGATCAGAAGGAGTGATAAAAATGGAGATCTTGACCTCAAAGAAAAAAAAATGTAAGCCTTCCACCCAATGAGGCTATGGAGGACTATATCAGAATCAAAAAGGCAATGGAAAAATTGATATTTTTATTCTTCTATTCTCCCTGTGGATTCTTTGTTTATCTTTGGTCACCTTTCTTTATTTCTCTCTTTTCTCTCTCTTTTTTCTTTTTCTCTTTTCTTTCTTTCTTTCTTTCTTTCTTTCTTTCTTTCTTTCTTTCTTTCTTTCTTTCTTTCTTTCTTTCTTTCTTTCTTTCTTTCTTTCTTTCTTTCTTTCTTTCTTTCTTTCTTTCTTTCTTTCTTTCTTTCTTTCTTTCTTTCTTTCTTTCTTTCTTTCTTTCTATTATCTGATATCTTAACTCCTTGATTAGCATTCTTCAGTTCTTTGCCTACTTTTGGCCACAAGCTGTAACTATTGTTCCAAGAATTCATTTCAAGGGACCTTTGCTATATGGCTACATGGGTGTTCCCTGTATTGTTTGGCCAGTTTATGCTCATTGCAATGAGGGCAGAGTGTCTGAACTCTGGCTTAAAAACCAGGAATAGAAACATTCCTAAGACTAAAGAATCACAAGAGACTTAATTTTTGTGGTATGCAAGAATCTATGTCCCAGCATCAGATTCTCTTTATCATAGAGCCACAAGTGAAAGTATCTATCTATCTATCTATCTATCTATCTATCTATCTATCTATCTATCTATCTATCTATCCTTTCTATCTACAAGGTGTAAAGACCAGAGTGAGTGATAGAAATGGAGATCTTGACCTTAAAAGAAAAAAAAAAGGTAAGCCTTCTTCCACCAAGTGAGGCTATATATATATTCTCTTCTTTCTTCCTTTATCTCCCTTCCCCTCTTTTTTCTCATTCTACCAGAGTAAGATATTTTTTGGAAAATGAAATCCACAGAGGCAAGCTTTGGATCTATATCTATATCTAGGATCTTCTTCCTCATCTCTGCCTCCTGACTTCCTTGGCTTCCTTCAAGTCTCCGCTAAAATTCCACCTTCTACAAGAAGCCTTTCCTGGTCCTTATTTCTTCCAAGATTATTTGTCATTTAATCTATCCATGCCTTTCTTTATTCCCCACATCTATTTAATGGCAGGGTTATACTCAATGGACTATAAGGTCATTTCTTTTTCTAAATTAAAAATATATTTTTATTTTTTTATTTTTATATATATATATATATTTTTTATATTTTTCAAAAACCATTCTTTCTATCTTAGAATCAATATGACTCTAAGGCAGAAGAATAGTAAGGGCTAGGAGATGGGAGTTATGTGACTTGCCCAGGGTTACACATCTAGAAAGTGTCAGACCAAATTAGAACTCAGGACCTCCCATCTGTAGGCTTGGCTGTCAATCCACTGAGCCACCTAGCTGTCCTCCATTTCTAACTCAAAGATGCATGATCCTACAATCATCTTAGTCTTGGCACTCAAAGACAATTAGCATTTGACCAGGGTAAATTGTTCATTTCTTATATTCATTCAGCCATGTTGTTGAACTGGATTATTTTGTTTTGTTTTGTTTTGTTTTTAAGTTGGACTCACAATTTTATTGGTCCTAAGAATTCCAGAAAACAAAGTCTCTCTATTAATGCAGCTTGGTATTTGAAACTTAAAGTTTTGCAGAGTTGTCAGGAGGCAATGAGAGGTTAAATTACTTGCCCAGGATCACAAAGCTCTTCTGTGGTAGAGGGTAGGACTTGAACTTTGATTTTCCTGAACCTCTCCACCCTGCCAGGTTGCCTTTCTGATTTGAGTGAGGTATTATGACAGTAGCCCCGGCACATTTAGTCCCTCCATGAATCCATCTTACTAAAGAAACAATGACTTTGTGTTTAATCTGGGTGGATCAGGGAAAGGAACATATTGGGCAGTTGGAAAGCACTGGACCTCTAGACTTGGACTCTACCCAGTTGAAAGCTTCCCTATAAGACCTGAATTATTTATATTTTTACATACTCCATTGACTGACCTGGTGGTGGTGATGACTGAGGCTGGTGGATTACCCGAGTTAGGGAATACTGAGCTCAAGTGGGTCTGAAGCAAGTGAGGGACCTTCACTAGGGCCAGTCCCCAAATGGTGAACCCTTGAGAGAGGAGGGGATGGTCCCCAGGCTGCCTAAGGGAGTAGTGAACTGGCCCAGGATTGAAGTGAAGCAAAGTCAAAGCAAGGTTTAGTCATGTCCAACTCTTCATGGCCCGATGGACCATAGCTCTCTTGGCAAAGATACTGGAATCATTTGCCATTTCCTTCTTCAGTAGATCCTTTTGTCAGGCAGTCAGAAGCTAAGTGGTTCATCTCGGGTCACGCATCTAGGAAATGTCAGAGGATGGCTTTGAACTCCTGACTCCAGACCCAGGACTCTGGGCCACTTAGCTGCCTCCTAATTATATAGAGGTTTAGCGACTTGTCTATTGTAACACAGACTGGATTTAACTAAGGTCTTCTTTACTTTAAGTCCACTGCTCTTAGTTGCTGATTCACAGCTCCATCTTGTTCAGTCCTTGGCAGTAGGAGCATATCTATTAATGACTCTTCTACTTCTGGCCTGGTCAAGAGAGGGATACCTGGGCTGACTCCAAAATCAGAACAATGGAAAATAAACAACCCAAATACTCCATAACTATTTCTGTGGCCCAAGTAGTACAAAATTCATGCCATCTGCCCTTCACCTTTTTGAGAAATAACTTTTTGTTATGTGTGGGATGGTAAAAGGCTATGTTGTAGCATCACATCTCCATTTGGGAATTCCTGAAATTCCAGAACAAATCTGCTTCTTGGTATATCAGTACATCTGATGATTATTAGAAATCATCATTCTCTGCATAGACAGAAGACTTCTAAAACCACTGGAAATAAAACAAAAACAATTAAGAAAACAATGAATAAAACCTTAAATATTTCTTTAGGTCAGTTTTGTAGAGGATGATAAAGATTCTCAGATCTTAGGGGCTTACTTGGCTATCTTCTGATGCCCACTTGGCATGGCCTTCAATTAAAAACAAAAGGAATTTGATCAGTAAAAGTTGCCTTTTCTAACATTAGATCCACAGTCTTTAAATCATCTTGCTTATGCCAGCTGTTTTGACTTCTACATGAAGCCATCGGTAATTTCTTCAATTTCTGATATTTGCTTTTCTTCTTTTTTTCCCTATACACTTATGTATATTCTTGTTGTCTCTCCTATTAGAAACTAAGGCAGACAGATTAAGTTACATGTCCAGCATCATATAATTAATAAGTGTTTCTGTCTAGAAGTGAAAACTCAGATCTTTCTAACTCCAGGTCTAGCATTCTATTCACTGATTCTTGCAAAGAGATGCTTTCATCCATCATATTTGTATGTCCATTTGTTTTCTGAGGTTTAGAAGGCTTAGAGGACTGGAAACTATTCTGCAGCAAATGTTTGTCATTTCTGGTACTAGATTTCGTTTTAATTTCATTCTCCTCTAGGAGAGATTTATCTTTTATCATAGTGGGCTTAAATCAACCTTGAAATGCTTAACTTTTCCACCCCAATATTTACTCTAATGTCTCTAGTAGTCATTGAAGTGTGCTCCTTAAGAACTACAACTTTTGTATGTTTCTTTGAGTTATCTGTACCCCAAAACCATGATTTTTTTAAGAAAAAGCAAAATAATGTGTACGATATGGAATTCAACTCTTGACTGAAAGGGAACTAATTTAAGAGAGGGAAACCACCTCAATCTGTTTTTTTATGGTCAAGATAAAATATTCTGAATCCTCCGAGAGGCAGTAGAAACACATACATATACGCACGCACACATACACACTCATTGTTGTCACAAAGTGAAACTCTATCAACATTTGCACTTATCCCAAGTAATTCTCATGCCAGTTTAGCAAGAATAAGATAAATACTTTTTTTTTAAGGGGAGGCACTGCTAACTAGAAGAGGTACACTGGGGGAAGGAGGAAGAATCCATGCACCAGGAGTGTCTTGCTGAGAGTGCCAAGGATAGCCCTAGATTATAGACCCTCTAAACTGTGTCTTTAGCTCCTTGAAACCCTTTTGATCATTGGAACATGTTTTTATTGAATGGCTCATTAGTGATATGTTTTCCACAACTAATAAAGGGATTTTAAAAGTGCCTTGGTTCACAATGTCATTTGGATTGCCCTAGGTCCACCAAAATGTTTATCTTGCTGCTGTTTCTTAAGTTGGACTTTTTAACATTGGCTAAAGAAAGAAAACCGATTTTATTATAATTTAGAATAGAAGTCTCAAAAAGGCTTTATTCTGGAGATTGTTACAACCAAGGCAGGAAGAAGCATCCGTTGGCATAGAGAGAGAGGTGTCTTTCTAGGTCAAACGTGTCAAACACAACACAGGGACTAACTGAGAGTACACTGAAAATAGTTGTGCTCTGTTCACAGCTGTTTAGTCACTGGGTCTTTGGGGAAAGTTTAGGGTGTTTCAGGAAGGGGTAAAGAGATTTCCCAAGGTGCTACTTCATTATTGACCTTGGAGGTCTGAGACAGAATAGACTCTGTTGGTCTTTTGATTGGCCTTGGATAAGTACTGGCTAATGTCTTAGAGACAGGGTTTACATGATACTGCTTCATTAAATGAAAACTTATTTTAAAATGGCATTACTAATGTCAAGAAAAGGAAAATATAGTGCTCTGCCTTACCTGCTGTTAAACATCTTTTCCTTTGGTTTCTATTATCTTTTGCATTGATTTAAATTTTTTTTAATTGCCTTTTTTTCATTCTAAATCTGCTTTAACATTTTGTTTTTAATTGTTGAACAGGCTTGCTTAGATGTTTTACATATCCTTCAACTAAGTACCTGGAAAAATCTGGCCTGGATCTTAAAATTGAGATAATCTTTGTAAAGTACTTTGCATTCTACATAGCAGGTGCTTAATAAATGCTCATTTCCTCCCCTTCCCCTTTGATGCTGCTGATCCCTCAGAGAGGCATTTGGCTGGGTTTCAGAATTTCACATGCTTCTGGCAGGTTTACTGTTTCAATCTATACTTGAATTTATTCCTACCCAAAACTCTCTCTTTAGTAATTTGTTTGAATTTAAATAAATGAATAAGCATTTACTAAAGATGTGCTATGTATAAGGAGCTGGGCTAAGTAACTGGGATACAGATAGGAAACAGGGTCCTTATGCCTAATAATTTACATTCTTGTAATGGATGTAACATTTATATGGAAGTAAGAGGACAGTAACAGGAATTCAGGTCTAGGGATCCAGCAGGTTTGTGAGCAGAACCACAGGGTTGCTAATTGCCCAGTAGTAATGTCGTAGTAACATTATAGTAATGCCCAGTAGAAAATTGATTTGGTTACTGGTCCTAAAGCAAAAATAAGAGTTTGGGGTTGGTGGGGAGTGAGAAGCTTCTTCTTGGGGGTAAGAGAAAGAAGGTAGAGCAGAAATTAAGTGACTTGTCCAGGGTCAGATAGCTTAGGAAGTATCAGAGGCTAGATTTGAACCTCAGACTTCCTATCTCTAGGTCTGACTCTCAATCTACTGAGCCAGTTAGAGGCCGCCATCTTTGCTATGTCTTGCACAAGGGACTCCATCTATTGACTGGGCATTTTCATTGGCTCTTTCCCATGCCCAGAATTTGCTCCTTCCTCATCTCTACTTCTTAGCTTTTCTGACTTCCTTCAAGGTACTAAAATCCCATCTTTCACAAAAAATCTTTCCTAGTTCCTTTAAGCCTAGTGCTCCCAATTTATCACCTAAATACCATGCTTCAATATATTTGTTTTCATGTTATCGTCTCCATTAGATTGCCACCATTCCCTCCCAGCACAGTACCTGGCATGTAGTAGGTGTGCTAAGTGCCTTGACCAACAGACTGAGGAGTGGAGTTGGTCTCTGGACTCACAGCCTAGAGGGTCACTCTTCCCAGGGGGACAATAGGAAGACTAATAGGACATATGTTGAAGTCGTTTGATGAGATCTAAGCTATGAGCTAATGGATGTTTCCATTGTCTATTTTTTTATTTACCTAGAATGGATAGTCAGTCAAACAACAAACATCTATTAAGTGTTTTCTAGGTTTCAAGAATTTTGTGAGCCAAGGGAGATACAAAGACAAGAATAAAACTGGGAGGATTGTTCTGTTCTCCAGGAGCTTACATTTTTTGATGGAGAGAAATAAATGCATATGCATATACATCTATATTTTATTTTATATTTTTATTTATTGTAATATTTGTTTTATTTTAGGGGTAATAGGGAGCCACTGGAGTATTTTGCTATGGCTAAGTGACATGGTCTGAATTATGCTTATGGAAAGATGCTTTGAAATCTGTTTTCTCAGGTGTTGTGTTCCTGAGAAATTACTAACTATAGAGAAAATCTGTGGAAAGTCTCTCTCTGTTGTCTTCTCAGAGAAAATAAGTAGGATAATGGTAGAGGGCCTAGCCAAACCAGGTTTAACCAATCTTTTTTTGACTTTACAACCTGCTGTTTTTAAGTTCTGGTTTGGACTTGTGATTTCAGTGGGGTTAGAAAGCTCCAGATTAGTGAAATTTATAGTACTTGGGGCTCTGTCAGGTCTATTGTCTGTTGTCACAAGGTCAGTCTATCAAAGGTAGAACTTGAACGTGGATCTTCTTGACTATTGTTATATTTAAAAGAGTGAAGCCATAAACTGTTACAGTTAAAAGAGTTAATGCCATAAACTGTAAGAGTTAAAATGGTTGAGGTCTATAAACTGTAGTGATTAAAATAGTGGAAGACTTAAATTGTAGTAGATATAAGAGTGGGTGAGTAAATTTGTGACTGCAGAAAATGATTCACTACAGTGTCTTGGTTTTAAATCAAATATAAGGTGGTTGCCAGGGAAATATTCCCAATTATGAATATACCCAAGTCAACTGGGTTTTATAGAGATTTTAATTAATACAATTGAGGAATTAAAGAAAAGAGAGAAAGAGAGAAAAAGGAAATCAGTATGAAGGGCCTTAAGCCAACATGGCCTAGACCTGAGTCTTAAGAGAGAGAGATCAGTCAGTCAGTCTTTTATCACTCACCACAAGGTCTGTCTAAGCAAGGATTCTAGTGACAGAGTCTCCTCAGAGAGAGTTCCAGCCAGAGACTGTTTTCAAAGGGCCTCTCTCAAGAGCCTCCAGAGGGACAGAGTCCCCTCAGAGGAGCTCCAGCTAGATCTCCTTAGAGATTGTCCTCCAAGAGCTTCCCTTCTCCAGAGCCTCCTTAGAGATCTTCCTCAAAGGATTCGTCCAAAAGGATTCTCTTCAAAAAGATTGTTCTCAAGCGATCCTCTTAAAAGATTCTGCTTTTTCTTATATAGGGGGTTTTCTCCTATGTCACCTCCTCTAAGTCCTTACATCTACCAATCACAGTAGACGTTTTCTAAAGGACAGCCCATTACTGCTGGATAGACTAATCCCTTTAGTAAGTTTGAACCAGAAAAAACTTCTGAATAAGTTTTCACCTCTTTGCTCCTGGCAAGTTTACAAGTTGCCTGACCTTTAATAGGTACTTAGCACCCCATTGTATTAATTCTAAAAATAGGCATGGCTTAAAGAACTTTTTGCCTCACTATAAGTATGGGCCCAAGTACCCTCATTGTTTAGCAAGGAGTTCTCTCCCCCAAAGCAGTCCCAAGTAGGGGTGGAGCAGAGGTCTTCCCATTTCTGATTCAAGTAGAGTTCTCACATCCAAATGTGGAATGTTCCCAGTAGGGAATTGTTCCAATGGAGAATTCCCCAATGTGGACATTTTTAACATTCACAAGTCAGAGAAATTTCAAGATTCACACTATTAAGCCAGTTCTGGATACCCTAAATACTTCTATGTCCTATTGCCTGCATTTTGCTTTAAAGGTTTTAATTTAAGGTGGTTTTTTTTTTTTGCATTTTTATGTTGTGCTTTGATACTTGAAGGGACCTGGAATTCCATCACTATGGTTCCTTTTGAGGAGATCTTTCTGGGGTTTTTTTTCAAACTTTGGGGTACTATGGGCTAAGTCCTTGTCTGGGTACCCATTTTACACCTAAGGCCCATTGTGTCAGCCAGAGATGTAAGGGAAAACAACTCCTTAATAAATTAGGGAGCTAGAATAACATGTAAAATAATAGCTGTTATTTCAATGTAAAACTTTATTTCAAGCACGGGGAAAGCATGGAAGAGAAAAGAAGGAAATCCGACTTACAGCTCAACCATACACACTGACATAGAATTTAACTCACTCATGAAAGGGAAATATTGTTTTGGGGAGCACAAAAACATTAGTCCCTTCAACAGAAAGGAGATGCCCCAGTGGGAAGGGATGCTCCATTGGAGGGGTAGGTGTGCTCCAAAGTGCCATTCTGAGAGTAAGATTCTGACATTCTGTTTTAGATGACCACCCAAGAGATTCAAGTTATGTATTAAAGATAAAGCCAAAATATTATCTGGGGGTTTCTTTTCAAGGAGAAAACAAGCTGGTGGTATACAAAATATTATTTGGATAATATCGATGTATTAATTTTAGGAAAATGTTATTGTCAGTATGTTTTCTTTGTTCTAAAAGCTTTAGAAGAAACTATCATGATAGCCTCAAGACCACCAGGCCCAATCTTATAATGGGCCCAATTTTATGACTTTTTTTCCCCAAAATAAGCTCCAAGATTCCTTCCTATTCTGATATTCTATGGTTCTAAGATGGTCTTCGTTTTTTATTATCAATTCATTGGCTCTTCTGGTTATAGGTTAGTCTCAATTAAATTTGCTTATGATATTATAATACAAATTTTCCATAGTAGATTGAAAGTAATCCAGTATTTTTAGGACTGTATGCTGGAAAACTGAAGGGATTCGATATAGATTTTTGGTAATTCTTATCTGTATTTTATAATGATTTTGATGATGACGGCTGACTTAAATTTTTAGAGTAGACAAAATGCTTTATGCATTTTTAAAGCAGGCAAAGCATATTATTTTGTAATAACTTTATATGAGATATATAGTATTATTATTACTAAACAAAAGATGAAACCAAGCTTCAGAAGTTAAGCAACTGGCCCATAATCCCACAACTAGTAAATGTCTGAGTTAGAATTCAAACCCAGGTCTTCCTAGCTTTAGGTCCTGTAATTTAAACCCTAGACTAGACTTCTAAATTTGGGGGACATGAATACACTTTAAATAACCAGCATTTGACTGGGCACAGGCAGGACAAATATCTCAATTTATTTGGGCAGAGCACAAAGTCTTACATTATGAGACAAACCCAAGCACTTGCTTTCCAGTGTCATTAATTTAATCCCAGGGGAAACACAAAAGGAGCAATAGTACCATAAAGCTTTGCCTTTGCCATCTTCCTATAAGAAGATTTTCCCATTATATACTGCCCTCTGGGTTGCCCAGAGCCAATGTGTGTATGCATACACATATATACATTACAAAAATGCATACATATATATGAGGGTGGGTTTTTCTGTGCATATATATATATGAAGTATGTATATGTACATATGTATACATAGCTATGTATACATATGTACATATACATACTTCATTTATAATAAACTATATTTGTTTTACTTTCCCATTTATGTCCTTTATTCTGTAATTTCTAATAAAAGGATCATTTTCCTTGTCAGGGGAAACAATCAAAATCAGAACTGACTAGTCTTACCCTGATATGTACAAGTTGTCTCTACTATTAGGATATAAGCTCCTTACAAAGGGGGATTGTTTCACCCATTGTATTTGGATTCCAGCATCTTGAACAGCACCTGGTACATAGTAGATATTTAATAAAATACACATCAGTTAATTTATTGATTCTCCATTGTCCATAATCATTCAAAAACAGCAATCCTATCTTCTTTTCTTTCAAATGATTAATTTTTTGTTGTTATTGTCCTCATTTGGATCCATTGGCAGCACAAGATCATTCCGAGGCCAGAGTTTCATTTTCTAGGTGTGGGGCTAGATATAATGGGTGAGGTCAGTTTAGTCTCATCCACAAGCCAATCAGAACAATTCAGTTCCAGGATGAAAGTCCCAAGAGTGAGTGGAATTGCCAAGACCTAATGATTTTATCTTCATAATAACTCTCATAAGAATTCCTTTCTCTTCTTGGATATCCATTGGCAGCTCCTACTCATTCTGAGCTCCCACTTCCACCATTTTCACAGTACCACCCTCTGATTTTTTCAATCACCAATCATTATTTTGCCCTAGAATCTATCATCTCTCTATGACATTTACAAATCTGAGTTGCTTAATAAATTCCCCATACATTTAAATCAGTCTTTTTAGACAATTCCACCTTTTCCTCATTGAAATAGTTTCTTTTTTCTTGTCTTCAAAATTTCATTCTTAAAAACTCTCCATCTCTATTGGATATTTCCTATGTATAAAGACCCTTCCTATAATTTCTTTGATCCTTTTGAAATCATTACTATCAAAATTGAGGGAGTGGGGTGGGGGCAGTGATTAAAAAAATCCTTTACCTCCATCTTAGAATCAATGCTGTGTATTGGTCCTAATGCAGAAGGGGGGTAAGAACTAAGCAATGAGGGTGAAGTGGCCTGCCCAGGGTCACATAGATGGGAAATATCTGAGGTCAAATTTGAACCCAGGACCTCCCTTCTCTAGACCTGACTCTCAACCACCAAGCCACTTTGCTGCCCCCTTCGTACTGATTCTAAGACAGAATGAAATATTTTTTTTTAATTAAGGGGCTAGTTTAGACTCCCCACCCAAACTTTTCCTCTCTCAAGAATTCTAATTTGAAGTGTTCACTTCTGTTACATGGTTCTAATAATTTCTACTCTAGCTGAGAAACCTTACTATTCAGAATTAGGTGTTACCCTTGTCACTTCCCTCACTTTTTTTGAAGAATGGAATTGTCATTAAAGCAAGCCATGAAATGACTAGTTTTCTGTTTTGTGAGAGAGAAACAACTTTATCGGATACTGAAGAGCTGAGGTCTCAAGTCACTCTTATCTTATATCCCAGAGTCATAGATATAGAGCTTTGAAAACCCTCAGAATTTATTCAGTGCAACTCTTTAATGATCTTAAAGTACAGAGAGATAGATTTACCCAAGCACATAGCTGGTAAGTGTCAGAGTCAAGATTTGAACCTAGGTCCTCTGATCCCCAAACTAACACCTTTGTCTAATGTGCTATATTGCTTCCCTGACAGGCTTGTGAAATTCCCAAGCATCATCCATTCCCTTCTTCAGTACATATGGCCTCTTGTATAGTTCCACAGCATCACTGTTTATTTGTCTTAGTTGATCTTCCTTTCAATGGATCTCCATTGTATTTACCTTCTTTAATTTCTGGATCTCTTTAAATGAGTGTAATTTCTCTATGTACAATCCTACTCCTCTACCCCCAGTCTATTGAGTTTCCTTTTGAAAAGTGAAGTCTAGAATACCAATTCTCCAAGTCACAGAGATGACTAAAATATCAAATTTTATTCCTTTCATTGATATTTCTAGTTTATTATTCATTTTTTTTGTATTTGTTAACATATTCTTGCAGTAAGAGTTTTGATTGTTGGCTCTCTTCTTGGGTTTTTTCCTTCCTTGAATTAGGGGAAATCTCTATTGTTATTCTCCTTTCAATATTAGAGCCTATAATATCTAGCTTGACAGATACACATAAGCTGTTTTCAATATCTCTCTCATCTGTCTTTTTTGTTTAAAGCTCTCTATATCAGGTGTTCGAGACTTCAGGAAAATATATATTTTAAAGCCCTTGTTAGTTACATTCCTTCCCTGGCCAAGAGCCCATTCTTCCTATATTTTTAAGCTGTGGTCTGGATTTCCAAATCCAGTTCTCAGACACCATCTTTTTCACTTCCTCAATTTGCCTTTCTTTTCCGAGTCCCTGCCTTCAATCATTATCAGTGATGAAAACAACGCCTCTGCCACTAGGGTTTTCAGTTTCTTTCCCAGCATTTCATAATCCTTGCCAATTAAGCTTTCTGAATTCCTTCTGGCTGGATCACTTCATTGGCTCAGAGTAACATAGATATAGAGCTGAAAGACACCATAGATCCTCTTTAGCTCTACACCTTCATTTTTCAGATAAGGAAAGTCCAAATAGGTGAAATGACTTTTCACTTTACACAAACACGAAGATGTAGAACCAGAATTTGACCTCTCTTTGAGGTCCATTAACTCAAAATACAACTCTCCATCAGCCCACACTGCTGATTATTTATTGCCAAATTCTCCCCACTAGCTCTGTCCCTGACTTTATAGCCCTCAAAGACAACATGCCAATTCCAAACCCTGCCTCAGTACCTTTGTCTCTCCACTTCATGGTTCCGTCTTTTTCAGTTGTTGTCTTCTCTCATTAGAATATCAGCTCTCTCATGTCAGGGCCTGGCTTTCTTTTTTCCTATATTTCTATTCTCAATGCTTAGCACAGTGTCTGGCACACTGTTAGCACTTAATAAATGCTTGTTTCTTCTACATGAATCATCAGATGTAGATAGTTTTCAAAAAGGAGGACTGGCCTTGTGTGTAAGCAGAACACTATTATGGGTTGTAATTTGGAGGCATTACTAAAGAGCGTCTCTAGCAAACTGTAAGTTTCTCAACAACTTGGCATAGTCCCTACAGATTTTATCATTAGCAATTATTCTTTCATTTATTCATTCCAAGAACTTCTATTTAGTATCTACCATACAGCATGCACTGTACTTATCTTGGGTAATAGGAAGTTAAAAAAGTGACAATCTCTGCTCTTGAGGAGATTATATTCTATTGGCAGAGAGCACACACACACACACACACACATCTACACATAGAAAGAGACACATGTAGAGTAATTATCTGAAAATTAAATACAAACATTTAATCATATGCTTCTAGACTCTTTAAATCTAACTCTAGGGTTTATTAACATACAAAGCACTGGAGATAATTTTTTTTTTCACCTCTGCACTAGTTTGAGGTAAATGGTTGGCTTGGAAAAAGAGCCTTATATAGAACTCTTGACTAACTGAAAGATACCTCTGAGAGAAGACTTTAAGGGTAGAACTTGGAGAGTGACAGTCTTGAGAATTAAGCACAGACTATTGAATGTATACTGGGACCCTCAGAGCTGCAAACCATCAAGGGAAACTGGTCCCCATCACCTACTTTCCTTCCTTCCTTCCTTCCTTCCTTCCTTCCTTCCTTCCTTCCTTCCTTCCTTCCTTCCTTCCTTCCTTCCTTCCTTCCTTCCTTCCTTCCTTCCTTCCTTCCTTCCTTCCTTCCTTCCTTCCTTCCTTCCTTCCTTCCTTCTCTTCCTTCTCTTCCTTCTCTTCCTTTTCTTTCTTTCCCCTTCTCTTCTGTCCTAAAAGCCATACTATTTATTGATTCCAAGATGGAAAAGCAGTAGAGGATAAGCAATTGATATTAAGCAATGTGGGCAGGGTCACACAACTAAGAAATGTCTGAGGCCACCCAGGTCCTCCCAAATCCAGGTCTGGTGCTCTCTCCACTGTGCTACCTAGCTTCCCCTGCCCCCATCATTTTTCTTAATTTTCAGTATTTTCAATCCTAAAGACTACGGAGTGTGGACTTCCCTTCAGTGTAGTTGTTTTTCTGCCCATATTTGAGCTAAAATGTTTTATTTCTCTCTCTCTGAAGAAAGACTTCTTAATTTTTGTGTATTCTCAGGTTTATGCTCATCTGTATAACTTCGGTTTATTGTTTTTTCCTGGACATATGAGTTTATTTGTTATTTGTTATGAACTTTTGTCCAACCAGTATTTGGTGAGAGGGAGCTAAACTGGCCTTATTAAGCCAAGTGTTAACTTCCTTTTGGAAGTGCTCAAAGATAGTCTCCTAGTCTGCACCTTTGTGCCTCTAGACTTACAAATATTTGAGGCATGGTGCTTAAATGTGTATAAAAACGATCCATGATGTGTGTGCTAGTCAACTTCACCAGGCACTCAGTTTCTCAGCTGTCACCGGTGCTACAGCAGGACTAGAAAAACCAGCCTTTGTCAGGATCAACAGACTCGGGCTGAGGGGCAATGGTGGTGGGGAAGGATTTCCCCTTTTAAACTCCGAAAGGCTGAGGGAGACAAGATCTGCAGAGAAACGTAGCAGTCAGGGGTAAGCACACCCCAGACACCTTTTGAAATATGATCAGACTCAATTAGGGTACATGTAGGGCTTTGGTAGAATTCCATGAGTGTTAAGGGATGTGTCCATCAATTTCTCAGACATTTCAGCCATTTCCTTCTCCCCATCTTTGGGCCAGGGGCCCAGTGTGGGCCAGACTATGGTCCCTTTTCTTCAGCTCTATTTAAAATGTTTTTTTTTTACTTCTTTCTCAGCTCCCCAGGAAATGTCATGACCATCTTCCACTGTTGAAATGGCATAATCCTCTTGAGTGTTAGCGATCCCCCATTTGCTTCTATTTCAACAAAGTGCTGGACACCCAGTGAGCAGTCGGTATCCATTTACCAATTTTAATTGTGTATCTTGCAGCTGATCCCACAGTCTTCTTATTCGGAGACTACTATAGAAGCAGAGACAGGACTGATTTTGCCTTTATCCACTTAGATGGGCCGCTCTCACCCCCACATGGGCAAAATTAACAGGAGTCTCTGATGTCACAGTAAAATCAGTGATTATCTTATCACAACTGTTTTATGTTACAAAGATTAATTCTGGTGATGCCTTTAGCGGGGTCTCAGTTTCTGTGAAGACAATCAGCATTTTGAGTGGCACCATCTGGAAAATTCCCTTATAATATGAATACTGTAAATATTTACTTAAGCTCCCCCCCCCCCACCTCTCTGTTCCAGAACCAAGCAAATTGTTCAAGATGCCAGATTTTTGCACTGAAAACTTATTCTGTTTATCCTTAGCATAGACCCCAAGCAGGGAAAGTATAAACATTTCTGGGCTATTCCTTCACCCTTATCAGGAGTGACTTCCTCGGTAGCTGAGATGGTATTTTAGATTATAGTCCTGAAGACTTGAGAATCAGCTCAGGAAATAGAGATTTTTATTTTTATAGTGACTTCAATGTTGAGTTGAAATCCAAAGTCCTCCCAATGACCATACCAATAAACAAATTCTGTTTGGCAGATTGAAGGTAAAAGTGATCTGAATGAAGGTAGATGGTAGGTAACCCTAGTCTGATTGTCTTAAAGAGGACTGAAGCTGTTCTGTAAGAACACACACATGGGCTTGATAATGGGAGAGAACTTATGGGGTTGATTGAGAAGACATCAGAGAAGGTTGTCAACTGAGATTATAGTCAGAACCTGGAGGGATACTGATGGCAAAAAATGAAGCAAAACTGTGGTCTGCAAATGCATCAGACTACAGATGAAGGTCCATTGAAATGGGGAGGCATAAGAATCAAAAGGTCAAAGATTTATTGGTTTATAGCATATGATCACTAGAAAAGAAGAGTTTCTAAATGAAAATACTGTTTGGTCATTTCATTCATGTCTAACCCTTTGAGATCCCATTTGGGTTTTCTTGGCAAAGATTTTGGAGTGGTTTGCCATTTCCTTCCCTGAATCCTTTTACAGGCTGGGAAACTGAGGCAAACGGGAGTAAGTGTCTTGCCCAAGATCACACACCTAGTAAGTGTCTGAGGCTGAATTTGGACTCAGGAAGAGGAATCTTCCTGACTTCAGGCCTGCTACTCTATCTACTGTGCAACCCAGCTTCCCTTAAACTTAAAGACATTGTCCTTTTTGAATTGAGTCTGTGGTGAGAATTTTACTTAGAAATGAATGAATGACTACTGACATAGCATGAAGGATACAAGGAAAATTCTACTGCTTATAAATAGTCCCTCCAGAAGCCTAACCCTGATTCCAAAAATTTCCCCTTGTGGGATTTATTCTTTTGACTTCAAAAATGTTTCCTTTTAAAATCTTTCCCTGCTGTTACTGGGGGAAATGGGGGGGGGGGGGGATTCAGAGTCTCAGAGCCTGGATTTTCTCTAATCCTGCCTCTGTCACTTATTAATTGTTTGACCTTGGATAAGTCACCAGCTTCTCTGGTTGGTTAGAGGGTTGGACTAGACTTCTGAGATCCTTTCCTTTTCTCCATCTATTATCCTATGAGACTTTGGGGTATTTAAATGTCTAGAACACTGAGTCTGGAATCAGGAAGACTCAACTTCCTGAGTTCAAATCAAGTCATCTCAGACATTTACTAAATGTGTGACTCTGGGTGAATCATTTATTCCTGCTTGCCTCAGTTTCCTCATCTGTAAAATGAGCTGAGGAAGGAAATGGCAAACCATTCCAGCATTTTGGCAAAGAAAAACCACAAAATGGGGTCATGAAGAGTTAGAAGTGACTCAACAACATCAAATTGAGACTTTTAAACTTTGTTATTTACTTCTTCAAAAGTACAACTTTGTATGAAATCGTTTTGGAGGCGCAATTCTTTTTATAGCAATATTATTATAATGAAGCAGGCACATTTTGAATGGGGCCACATAATCAGTCTTTATATGGACTAGTCTAATATAATTGGGTTAGCCTGAGTGGGCATGTTAACACACTGAAGATCATATAATCACATATTTATAGCTAGAAACAACTTTAGAGGTCTTCAAGTTCAATGACTTTATCTTACAGATGAGTAAACAGAGGCACAGATTGTTTACATTATTTGCTTTGTTTAATTAGAAAATTGTGTACCCAGCATCCCTTTCTTCTTTATCCCCACATTTGCATTTTACATGTATATAGTTCTGTAACACAGCCCTAGCTCTCTCTCTCTTTTTCTCTAGCCTTTTATTTTCCTTTTTGCTTCAAGTTATTATTAATAAATTTTATTAAATATAATACTTGGAGTATTTTGGATATTAATTTTTAATTGTAGAACCCCAAGTGATATAATGGTAGAATTTGAAACCAGATCTTCCTGACTCCAGACATAACAAATTCTTTTTTCTAGTGTTCTGCTTTAAGTATGACTCACAGTTATTGTAGTGGCCCCTCAGATTGTGGCAATGGTTAGAAGTTGGGGAAGGGAGAGGCTGACTAGAAGGGAAGACAAGCAGAATCCTGGGGCATCTTGTATGAAGGATGGGAAGAGAGGCAAATTCTTTCTTGCCCAAGAATCACCTAACATCTCATTTAATTTCTATGGGGGTGATGCCATATGTACTAGAAAGGATACAATTAACTTTTGCTTCTTAGATGGGAATACAGTTGATAAGTTCTCTATCAGTAATTGTTTACATAAAGGACTTCACATTTCTTTGTGGTATTTCTCAACTCAAGAGAATTGAATTTAATAATTCAAACATTTATTATGAACTTAATAGTAATGCAAGATTCTTTGTAAGGTGAGGAGAATATAAATACAAAAATGAAACTATTTCTGCTTTCGAAGAGCTCACGTTCTAAAAACTTTACAAAGTAACTGGAAGGATGAAGAAAGATTTCATTTGGCAGAAGCTGTTGAGCTGTACTTGGAAAGAACTTAGGGATGCTAAGAGATCAAGTTGAAGATGGAGGGACCACTTTTGCAAATGCAGGGAGGTGAGAGAATTAAGGCCATGGATGTGGAACAGCTATCGAGCTAGTGTGACCAGAATGGAGAGGATGGAAAGGAAAGTAAGTGATATTAAATAGCCTGGAAAGATAGATAGAATGGATTTTGTGGAGGACTTTAAATGTTAGGCTAAGTTTGTGTTCTAGATACGATAGGGAGCCATTCAGAATTTTCAATTGGGGAAGTTTCAGTGTGTGATTAGAACCTGCTCCCCAGGATTCCAATTCCCAGCCTCCCACTTTCGTTCTCATTGTTTTGGAGATAAAGTTTGTGTGTAACCCCGTCCTGCTCACTCTTTTTGTGTGAACGTGGCTGGGAAAACTTCTCTTTACTCAGGCTTTTACTTTTTGTCTTTTACTTCTTTTATTTCGAGTGATTATTAATAAATCTTATAAAAGAAATACTTGGAATTATTGGATAATCTTACAATAGTAATATCAGTTTGCCATTTGTATGGATGGTAAGTTGGACAGGGAGAAACTGGAAGCAGAAGGGATAAAGAGGAGGGGTTGAGATAGTTCAGGGCCTTGTAAGTGGAGAGGAGTTTGTGATTCACAGGACTGTGGTGGGGAGGGTTATTAGCTGAGAAACATCAAAGCTGACTAAGGTTGCAAGGGAGAATGGCCTAGGTTAAGTGTGAGGGAGAAGCAAAGATTTCAAGATAGCAATGTTGATCCATTTTTTTTTAGATTAATTCATCTTTATTATCCAAGGCAGATGACCACATGATGACTGTAGCTTTCTGCACTGAATTATCAGAGGTGTCCAATGTAGATGCCGGCCTTCACACTTTGTCTCCCTTTCAACTCCCCCGCCATCCTGTTTTCATCTCTTGGTTCTCAGTTCGTTCTTGTTTGTCCTCATTTTGACTTTCTGGTTGCATGGGGGAACGATGAAAAGTTCAATGGGAGATATGTTGACTTTTAGGGACTGTGGGATCTAATGGAAATGTCCAAAAGACAGTTGAAAACGTGGATATGGAACTTAGGAAAGAGGTCAGGACTGGAGGCATGGATTGGTGAACCACCTTTAGAGAAGTGAAGGTTAAAACTCTGAGGGAACCTCCACTCAGAAATAACTTTGGTGTAAAGCCAAGTGAAGGCTGAACTCAGAAGAAGGACAGTGAGGCAGTCTGGAGGCATCAACCCCAGCCCCTATCCTCACTCCTAACTCTTTAACCTAGAAGGAGGCAGAGGCAGCCTCATTATGTCTTTAGGTGGCTTTTACAGTTCTGGATTTGAGCCCAAACGTGGCATGTGGTTTCTCAATAGTTATTTTATCGTAGTGCACTATTACTGCCATTATGTATGGCTGACATTTGAGTCTTTTCGTACTTGGGATGAATATAAGAGGTTGAAATAAACTCAATATCAGATGTGTCTGGTATTCTATTTCTTGTATTCATACTGTAAATAAACTCCCTCCGGCTAAGTGAAAAAAAATGTAGTTCCAAATCCTGCCACCCCCAATCCCACAAATATGCATACTAAAGCACTCTAATCCCATAAAAGCCTTTTTACTTGTAAATAACCCTATCTGATTCTCCATCTCAAATTTCTCCTCCTGTAATTACACAACATTTGGTTTCCCCTCTCTGGACAATTCAAATGAAAACTTATTTCATTTCATAATTACAAACATTCACTTTGACTAGCTTGACTAATCTTCCTGGAATCTCATTCCTAGTGATATTGTTAACGCAGACTTGTAATAGTGAAGTAATCCATCTCCTGACTAATGGCTTGGAACCTTTTTAAACTCTACCTCAGCTAAACATTTGCATTTGGAGAGTTTTATCCTTTTTCCTCAGATAGTAATGTTTTATTAAGAACACAGCTATTTGATTTTCAGTGGAGATCTAAATCAAAGACTTTGAGATGTAAAAGCTATAAAAGAGGCCAATTTATAAGAGATTATCCCCTCTTTTCTCTCTCTGACCTTCCTCCCCCCCCCAAAAAAAAAAAACACACACATACACATTCTTTGGGTCATTTATAGTTCTCATAATTTCTGAAGAACTTAAAATAAGAAAGACATGGTGAACCATAGTCATAAAAAAATCATTAAAAGTTAGGTTGGTAAAGGACCCTCTCATTTTGGAGATGAGGACACTGAGACTCAGAGAGGGAAAGGAACTTGATGAAGGTCACACAATTATTGAATGGTAGAGTCTAAGCAAGACCGGTAACCCCCATAATGCTTATAGGCAGAATCAGTGTAGTGGATACAGTGTTCAAAGTAGGCTAACTCCTTCTATACTTTCTGTATGGGCAGAGGGTGAAGGGGATGTCGAAGGTATCTTCATGGCCTCCAGAGTGCCTGGATAATTCTTATAGGATCTGAATGAAATATAGAAGGTTCTATAAAATATCAAGTAATTTAAAAATTCCATTTAGTGTATTGATCAGTTTCTAACAATTTGGGAGATGGAATTCTGAATTAGTATTGATTATGTTATTATGTTATCACATGATATATAATGAATACATTACTGAGTAATAAATTTGTTTTTATCAGAATTATACAAAAGGTGAAAGAAAATGGTGGTTTTTCTAATTTTCATCATGAATGATTAATCTTTCAAAATAGGCAAAAGGCTCCTCCATATCGTGTTGCCATCCAGGTTGGGGGAAGGGGGCATTTAAGAGTGTTATATAAATAATTTGTTAACCCAAAATACAAAGAACCTTCTGTCAGAATCATATTGGCAAAGTGCTACCAAGCAATCATGGCAGGTAGGAGGGGCAGTGGGCTTGGAATCAAGAACACTCAACTTCCTGAGTTCAAATCTGGCCTCAGACACTTACTAGCTGTGTAATCCTGGGTAAGTCCCTAAACCCTGTTTACCTTAGTTTCTTAATTGTGAAAATGAGCTGGAGAAGGAAATGGAAAACCACTCTAGTATCTTTGCCAAGAAAACTTTAAGTGGGGTCATAAAGAATCAAACATAACTGAAAAATGACAACAACAAAAAGCAATCAGTGGGTTGAGTTGCTTTGATTATCTTAATGATTGCACCAAACCAAATTAGTTGTTCATGTATGCAATTAATTTGAGTTTTTTTTCAAATGGATATGAAATACTGATGTCTAGCCATCTTTAAGGTGCTCCCCAGCAAGTGATCTCTAGCGTTTATATGTGGAGAGGACAAAGGAGGGAAAAGGATACAGGATTCCCCTGGCTACTCCAACAAATTTTGCTCAGGTTTGGAGAGGAAGAACTATATCTGATTCTAAGCAAGAAATAATTATTTCTCTCTCTCAATCTCTCTTCCTCTCTCTCCTTCTCTCTCTCTCTCTCCCTGTCTCTATCTCTCCCCCTTCTCTATCTCCCTCCCCACCCTTTCTCTCTGTCTCTCTCTTCATCCCCCTCTCCCTCTCTCTCTACCCCTATCTTTTTATCTTTTTTCTCTGTCTCTATCTGTATGTCTCTCTCCATCTCTCTTTGTCTGTTTATGTCTTTCCCCATCCTCTCTCGATTCCCCTTCTCTCTTTTTCTGCCTCTGTCTTTCTTTCTCTGTCTTCCCCTTCTCTCTGTCTCCCCAATTTTTCTCTCATTTTCTCTCCTTTTTGTCTGTCTCATATTCTCTCTCACTCTCTCTCTGTCTCTCTCTCCCTCCCTCCCTCTCTCTCTTTCCCTATGTCTCTCTGTGTGTCTTTTCCTCCCTCTATTTGCCTCTGTCTATCTTTCTGTATCTCTGTTTGTCTCTTCCCTTTGCACTCTCTCCCTCTCTGTCCCTTCTCTTTTTCTCTCTGTCTCTTTTCTTTCTCTCTGATTTCACATCTGGCCTCAGACACCAGCCATGTGACCCTGGGCAAGTCACTTAACCCTTTTTGCCTCAGTTTCCTTATCTATAAAATGATCTGGAGAAGGAAATAGCAATCCTATCCATTATTTTTGTAAAGAAAGCCCCTAGTGGGGTCATGAAGTCAGTAATGACTAAAAAATTGCTAACCAACAAATTCAAAATTGATACTATTTGAGTACACCACTGGTTCACTACCCACCTTACATAGTAGAATTAACCTCTCGAGTCCAAAAGATGTATTGTTATTTGTTCCTAGAACAAAAAATTATATTTTGGCCATAGGAGGGATATAATAAATGTTTATGAATGTGGGGTTATTTAATGTTTTAGTTTGTCTCTGAATGTCCTAGTTAGAGGCAGGTAGAAAACAGATGTCATGTTACATTCCCAGTGAGAAAGACAAGTCCAAATCTTGCTTAGATATTTGCTATGTGAGATTCTGAGTAAGTCACTTAACCTTTCTCAAGCTCAGTTTCTTCATCTGTAAAATGGAGTTGTTAATAATAGGATCTACCTTACAAAGCTGCTGTGAGGATCAAATGAGATAACACATGTTAAATGCTTTGCAGACCTTAAAAAAGTGCGATATAAATGTTAGCTGTTATTATCCTAAGTTTTTCCTGACTTAATAGGGGCTTATATTGTATAAAAATCTACTGAAATTTATTGCTATTTTAAAGTGGGAATGAGGATAAGAAAGAAGTGGGAATGAGGATAAGAAAAGAAAGACTTTAAATTTTTTATTTTTTTGGATGAAGCATGATATAGTTCTCCCGGGCAGAAATAATTTTTGAATTGGTGATTTTTAGTATAAATGCACAGATTTTATTTTAATCTTAAGAAAAAAATTAGATCTGAATATGGAGATATTGAATGAATAGGTGCTGGTCAGTCAAGATGGAACAAGAATCTCCACTCTCTGAAAAATATCCTTTGTGGAAAAAAATCATTAAATGATCAGGGGAATATCAGAATGAAAAGACATATTGCCCCCACAATTCTTCACTGGCCCAAATTTAATATGATGAGAACTGGATTCATTTCTCATTTCAATTTGGGTGAAATTGACTCAGGAGTAAAATGAGGACAAATATTTAGACTGTGAAAAAAAGAAAATGCAATTATATTTTGTAGTGCTCATAATGAGCATAAACCAAAAAACAAAGAAAAGAAAAAAAACACACCAAGAAGATAATTGTGAATTTGCACCAGCATCTTTTGCAGAGGAAGAATATGGAGGGAAAGACCTATGAAAAGCTCGATAAGATTCTCTCAAGCAAATCACCACATACCATTAAGTTCAATGACTTAAATGCAAAATAAGTGATGTTTATGTGGAAGTTTTATATCATTTGGACTTCATCTCCCAGAGTTCTTCCCTCCTCCCAAGAATCCTTTTCCCTTTCAGTTTACAAATCCTTTACCTTATGGTTTTTAAGCTATGGGTAACACCTCCCTCACTCTTTTTTACGTGTGAGGCTGGTGAGCTTTCTGTTTTTCTAGCCTTTTATTTTCCTTTACTTCAAGTTTTCTTATTAATAAATCTTATAAATATAATACTTGGAGTATTTGATATTAATTTTTAAAATTTACAGTGATTAGGGAAGATGGTAAACTAAATTTTAAAAATATATCCTTCAGGGAAAAATTGAGAAATGAAAGAAACTAAGGGCTTGGAAACTATTCAGAAGCCTCATATGAGTAGGACAGCTAAGTGATGGAGCAGAAAGAACATGAAATAGGAGTTGAAAAAGACATATTTCAACCCAGACTGTGATAAATACTAACTAGATGGCATAGTGGATAGAGTGCTGGTCCTGAAATTGGGAAAAAGTTCTTTGATCATTCGGTCTAGTTCAATTCTTTGTGACCCTATATGGGGATTTCTTGGCAAGGATACTGGAGTGGTTTGCCATTTCTTTTCCAATGAAGTCAGGATGATCCCAGTTTAAATATAGCCTCAGATGCTAACTGCATTGAACTTGGATAAATCACTTAAACTCTATTTACTTCAATTTTCTAAACCTTAAAATGGGTGTAATAATAGCATTTGCCTCCCAGGATTGGGATGATGAGGTTCCAGTAAAATAGTCCAATGAAATATCAGATATTTAGCAGAGTGCATGGCACACAATAGATGCTTTATAAATTCATCTTTCTCCCTTTCTTCTTTCCTTCCTGAATAGGGACAGGTTGGTCTTTTTGATAGTTATTGATACTTCTGCCTTTTTATCCATTCCTGTTATCAACAAAATTATAGATTATCCTTTATACAGATGAGAAAAATTAGACCCCCCCAAATTAGGTGACCTCCTAACTGTGACACTTATTAGTTTATGGAAGTCTGAACAAGTCACTGAATCTTCAGTTTCTTTAACTGTAAAATAATACACAGGGTTGTTGAAGGAAGGACAAAATGAAATAATATGGATAAAGTGCTTTGGAAACTTTAAAGTGCATTCGACAACCTAATTGTTGTTGTTAAAGAACATTTCCTTTAAGAAGAGAATATGTACACATTGGGTATAGAAGTACCAAATACCATTGAAGAAAATAAAATTTCCTAGATCACATGACACAAGAAATGACTAATTATTGTCATGGTAGTCATTGAGGAATCTGGGTCAGTCAGATCATTGACCAATTAGAGCAAAGATGCAGACAATTCTAAATTAGAAGAAAAGATAAGGTAAAGAAGAGGGACAGGAAATCTGATTGTAAATATATCAGACACATGTATCAGGAAACCAACCTAATGGGCTTGGTTGGATTGACTGGGCCCAAGAATGTAAATGGTGGAAGAGAATGGCTGGATCCCATTTAAGAAATTGTGTAAGCCATTCCCCAATTGACAAATTGTCAAGGATTATGAACAAGCAGTTTTAAAAGAAGAAATCAAGACTATCAATGATCATATAAAATATTCTAAATCATTCTTGATTAGAGAAATGCAAATAAAAATAACTCTGAGGTACCATCTCACAACTAGCAGACTGGTTAATATGACAGAAAAGGAAAGGATAAATGTTGGAGGGGAAGTGGCAAAACTGGGAGACTAATGTGTTGTGGGTGGAATTGTGAATTGATCCAGTCCTTCTGGAGGGCAATTTGGAACTATTCGCAAAGGGCTATAAAACAGTGAATAACTTTTCATTCAGTAAAACCTCTACTCTGTCTGTATCCAAAAGAGATTTTTTTTTAATGGGAGAAAGGATTTAATTTTACAAAAAAAAATATTTATAGAAGCCCTTTTGTGATGGCAAAGAATTGGAAATTAAGGGTATGCCCATCAATTGTGGAATAGCTCAACAAATTGTGGTATATGATGGTGATGGAATGTTATTATGCTGTAAGAAACAACAAACAGGATGATTTCAGAAAGAGCTGGAAGAACTACATGAACTGATGCAGAGTGAAATAAGTAGAACCAGAAGAACATTGTACAAAGTAACTGAAATAGTATGGAATGATAAACTGGGAAAGATTTAGCTACTCTTAGCAATATAATGATCCAGAACAATTCAGAAGGATTTATGACAAAGAATGTTATCTCCCTCCAGAGAAAGAACTGTAAGAGTCAAAATGCAAACTAAAGCACATTATACTTCACTTTAGTTTGAATTTTTATTTTGGAATAACAGTGACCAATATGGTTTTGTGTGATAATACATGTATAACCCAGATGAAATTGCTGACCATCACCAACAATAGAAAGGGAAGTGAGGGAGAGAGATAATTTGGATTATGTAACTTCAGAAAACCTTTGTGGAAAATGCTATGATATGGAATTGAAAAAATAAAATATCTTTTCCAAAAAACAAAGAGGTTGTATAGCACTTTCTATGGTCCCAATTTGTTTCCAGATATAAAACCTTGCCTCTTTTTTTCTCCCTAAAACCCTTATCTTCCATCTTAGAAACAATGTGTATTGGTTCCAAGGCAAAAGAGCAGTAAGGTCTACATTATGGTAGTTAACTGACTTGCTTAGGATCATAAAATAGGGGTATATCTGAGGCCACATTTGAACTCAGGACCTTCTATCTCTAGGCCTGGCTTTTAGTTCACTGAGTCATCTAGCTGTGCCTATAACTCTTACCTCTTGACAAAAATATCTTAATTCCTCTCCAGGGACATGTCTTTCAATTATTGAAGATCACAGCTAGAATTTCAGAAGACCTAATAGAGAACTTTAAAAATGTTTAGTGGGCTTATATGATTTGTGTCCAAGAATTGCCATGAGAAGGAAATCTAGACATGAAAAAGGAGGTTGGTCAGTCTCATAGTCATAATAAAGGCTGATAGCCCTAGAATTTATTTTTATTAAAGAAGGATGACAATAACATGATATGGTACAAAGTGTATTGAGTTCAGAGTCAGAGTACTTGGATTCAAATCTTGGCTTTGATAGCTATTACCTATGGGACCTTGGCCAAGTCACTTAACTTTTCTGGGGTCAATTCTTCATTTGGAAAAATGTGTTAATAGTATGAGATACCTACTTCATCTAAATCTATGATCTCATGAACTTGAAGAAGACCTCCAAGGCACTTGGCAGGTTCTTGATGGAGGTTTTATGGTGGTGGGGCATGGACAAATTGCAAAGAGTGAGAAAGGTATGGATGGGTTGCTCTCTGCACCACTGAATGGAATATCCACATCAATAAAATCTTGGATTCAGTGAAGTCCTGGAGGGTAAGGAAAAATATGATGGTTCTTTATTTAGCTACGAAAAGAAAGAGATTTAGATTCTCACAAAAAAAGACTGGAACTACAGAATATCTTTGATGTAATGCCACAGGGAAACCCCATGATGTACCAACCCTGTCAGTTATAGACTTTGTTTTTATTCAGGCAGGGTGGCAAAGAGGTAAGAAGGAAGGCAGGTGGGAAGGAAGGGAGGAAGGCAGGTGGGAAGGAAGGAAGGAAGGAAGGAAGGAAGGAAGGAAGGAAGAAAAGGAAGGAAGAAAAGGAAGGAAGGAAGGAAGGAAGGAAGGAAGGAAGGAAGGAAGGAAAGAAGGAAGGAAGAAAAGGAAGGAAGGAAGGAAGGGAGGGAGGGAGGGAGGAAGGTAAGAAGGAAGGAAGGGAGGGAGGGAGGAAGGAAAGAAGGAAGGAAGGAAAGAAGGAAGGATGGAAAAAAGGAAGGGAGGAAGGAAAGAAGGAAGAAAGGGAGGGAGGGAGGAAGGTAAGAAGGAAGGAAGGGAGGGAGGAAGGAAAGATGGAAGGAAGGAAGGAAAGAAGGAAGGAAGGAAGAAAGGAAGGAAGGAAAGAAGGAAGGAAGCAAGGAAGGAAGGGAGGGAGGGAGGAAGAAAGAAAGAAAGAAAGAAAGAAAGAAAGAAAGAAAGAAAGAAAGAAAGAAAGAAAGAAAGAAAGAAAGAAAGAAAGAAAGAAAGAAAGAAAGAAAGAAAGAAGAAAGAAAGAAAGAAAGAAAGAGAGAGGGAGGGAGTGAGGGAGGAAGGAAGGAAGGGAGGAAGGGAGGGAGGAAATAGAGAAGGAAAAAAGGGAAGGAAGGGAAAGAGAAAGGGAGGAAAGGGAGAAAGGAGGAGAGGAAGGAAGAAAGAAAATAAACATTTATTAAATGTCTATTATATGCCGGGCACTGTATTAAACATTTTGAAAATGTCTCATTTGATCCTCACAGCACCCAGGTCCCCCAACTAGTAAGTTTCTGAGGTCAAATTTGAACTCAAGATGAGTTTTCCTGATACCAGGATCAAAACTCTAACCACTGTAACACTCTAGTCTTAGGAGGGAGACATAATAATTGTTTTCCTATATATGAATGTCAGTTACATGGAAAAGATATTAGAGGTGAGAGAACAGAATTTAGGGCTGGAAAGAACCTTAGAAATTATCTAATCCAATTTCTTCCTTCTAAATGTGGTCTAAATAAGGGACTCTCCTCACATAGAAGGCTTCTGAAGGCTCCCAGATTTGAGATGTCTTGTGAATGTAGATAAACATCCACTTAGAACCATAGCTCATGAGCCCCCAACAATGTATTTCTTTTATAAGTCAGAAGAAACATCAGATAAAAGTAAAAGCTATTTAAAGGGAATGGCAAGAAAAGTGATAAGGGCGACTTCCCCCATTCATTCATGGGTTATCTCCGCTATTTGTTATGGAAAACCAGTAAAAGAGGGGTACATATGGGCCAGATACGTGGCCAGGGAACAATAATGACAGAGTAATACGTGTCACAGGAAAAGCAAGTTTCTGGGGCACATGGATGTTCAGAGCAACTTAGATCTTTGACTCCATCTACAGAGTAGCTCATATTCTTCAGTAACATCTCCCCCATTGTTTTCTTTTCAGTGTTTTCTGTGCTGCTATCTTTGAAGCTGTTAGAAATATCTACCTCTGCTGTTGGAGCCCCGTATCATCTGCTGGTCTGCATAGCTTCAGGTGAACAGGACTCTGCCAATTCCATAGTTTGTTAGACCCGTGGGCTTTCGGAGCGTCATCCTACTGTGAAGACTGTATTCACTTTTTACATCTACCTTTTGAACTGCTTTTCCCTTTGTTATACTTGTGGTGCCTGAGACTTAAAGTCTCACCTGACTGGTGATCAGAAATTTCTTTTACTGCCTGTTATATCTCTGGCTCATTAGCGTGGACCTTCATCAAATTATTAGGGGAATTCATTTAGTGAAATTGCAAATATTCTCACTGGAGCTGTGATGAGGGATTTGCTTCAGCCCATTATATTCCTAGAAACCATGAAAACTAAGTCAAGAGTGAAAGCTTAATAGAGGCAGCTTGGCTTGGTGACATTTTTTTTTACAATTATCTTCCTTATGTATTTTTGCTAACAATAAAATCATGGGTGCTTATAGGAACATGAATAAATGGAGCCCAGAAAACATACATGACATCCTGACCCAGAGTCAGGAAGACCCGAGTACAAATAATACTTCACATAGTTATTAACTGTGTTACCCTGGGTAAGTCACTGAATCTCTGTGATTCTTAATTTCTTCATTAGCAAAATGGGGAAAATAATAGCACCTACCTGGAAGGGTTATAATGATATTCCAGTGAAATAATGTCAAGGGCTTTGCAGACATTAAAACTTTATATAAATGTAATTATCGTTATCATCATCATCAGTAGTAGTAGTAGTAGTACAGATAATAAGTATAGGTCCTTTGGTTATAGATGCAATGCTTATTTCCATTATACCATATTATCTGTTTTGTTGTTGTCTGATCATATCTGACTCTTTGTGACCCCACGGACCATACTGTCTATGAGGTTTTCTTGGCAAAGACATGGAATGGTTTGCCATTCTTTCTCCTATGGATGAAGACAAAAAGAGGTTAAGTGACTCGCCCAAGGTCAAACAACTAGTGAGTATCTGAGGCCATATTTGAACTAAGATCTTCCCTACTTCAGGGCCAGTGCTCTATCTACTGAGCCACCTAGTTGACCCCATTTTTTATTTTACTTCATTTCAAAAAGCAAAACCAGCATCCATACATATTATTTGTGTTTGATCTAGGGAAGGACTTAATCACTAATGCTATCTAAAAGTAGAATTGTACATATATGTATATGCATAATATATGTATAACATGCATGTAACATGTCCATATATAATTTTTAAAAGTCAAGGAATTCTATAAAAACAATAAAGCAAACCATTTCCAGATTCTTTGCAATTACATTTTTCACCCTTGTTAATCTCCTTGGGATAGCATTTTTACTATTCTGTTCATTGAAGCAATCCTGAGCCCAGCTACAAGGTGTTATGAGGGAGCTTAGCACCTACTGGAAGCTCTCTCCCTGGAGCAACCAGTGGCCTTCTTAAGTCAAAACTGATGTAATGAGAAAAAAAAACCAAAAACAAAAAAGGGCAGCTTGGAGCAGAGGGGTCTGCAGAGAAATGTAGGCTCTGTCTCTCCCAATGGTTTCAGGAGAACAGAACCATAAGGCTTGAGGAATACCAGTCCTGTGTCAGGGACATTCCCCATGGGCACCTGCTTAGGACTGTTTCCACAATTTCCCAAATGGCCTTCATATTCTAATTTGATTTCTAGACAAGAAACGCTTTCCTTTGTAAATTACAATGGGTTACTCTTTTTCCCTTGAACAATCTTTTCCCTGTCCCTTCCTCCTCTGTGACTTTGCTTATGATATTCTGGTCCTAGAACATTCTTTCCTCTATGTCTATCAAAAGTCTGTTTAGTAATTATTAGTCACATCTGGCTCTTTATAATCCCTTTTGGGGGAGTTTTCTTGGCAAAGATACCTTCTCCAGGTCATTTAACAGTTGAGGAAACTGAGACAAATAGAGATTAAGCAATTTGCCCAGGTCACACAACTAGTCTGAGTTCAGATATAAACTCAAATCTTCCTGACTCCAGGTCCAGTGCTCTACCCACTGGACCACCTAGCCTAGTCATCTTTTAATGTCCCTATTAAATACACCTTTCTCTTCTAACAGTGACCACTTTCCCCACAAAGAATTTGATTTTGTATCATATTCACAACATGACTCCATCCTACCTTTCAAGACTTCTTTCATATTCTTCCCCTTCATGCACTCCATATTCAAGACCAACTGGATCCCATGTTGTTTTTCCCTGAACTTGGTGTGACAGCTTCTACCTCTGGGACTTTTTGCTTTCCTTCATGCCTAGAATTCACTTCTTTTTTACCTCCCTCTTTCACAATTGTATAAGTGGAATTTTGAACCCTTGGACTTCATCACCCAGAAGTCCTTCAGTATTTCCCAGAATTCCTCTCCTCTCTCCACCACATTGCGTGATCTCCTTTGTATTTAAGTTTGCTGTAATTCCTCTCTTGCTCTCTTCTTTTGCAAGCTGGCTAGGTTTAGGTAGTAATTTTATTTTAGTTATTATTAATAAAACTTTTAAGAATATAATACTTAGTTATTGTATATTAATTTAAAAACCCACACAATACCAAGTTATTTTTGAAGTTTATTTCAAGTGGGACTTGAGGTTTTCCCTGATCTCATATGTTGAGTTGTCAGTTCTCTCTCTCTGTCTCTCTCTCTCTCTCTGTCTCTCTCTCTCTCTCCGTCTCTCTCTCTCTCTGTCTCTCTGTCCGTCTCTGTCTCTTTCTCTCTCTCTCTGTCTCTCTCTTCTCTCTCTCTGTCTCTCTTTCTCTCTCTCTGTCTCTCTCTTCTCTCTCTCTTTCTCTCTTTCTCTGTCTCTCTCTCTGTCTCTCCCATTCTCTGTCTCTCTCTGTCTCTGTCTCTCTGTCCATCTCTGTCTCTCTTTCTCTCTGTCTCTCTCTCCATCTCTTTCTCTCGTTTCTCTCTCTGTCTCTGTCTCTCTCTGTCTCTGTCTCTCTCTCTCTCTCTGACTGTCTCTGTGTGTGTGTGTGTGTGTGTGTGTCTCCCTCTTTCTCCCTCTCTTTCCCCACCTTCTAATTTTGTAGTTTATCCAACTCTGTGTACATCCCATCTCATAACGGAATGTAAGCTTCTTGAAAGCAGGGATTGACTTTGTCTTTTATATTCCCAGCACTTAGCACTCTCCCTTGCACAGAAGAACTGTTTAATGAATGTTTATTGAATTGAATCAAATGTTTCATATCCCGATGAGTTGTCCCTCTCTTTCTGTGTTTCAAACTGGTGGGTATTTTCCCCCCTTTTTTGGCACCATGTAGACAGATCTTCTGGCTTAGCAGCCAAATTCCCACTCCTGCTTGGAATGGTAGCCTTTTTTCTCTCGATTAGTTTACTTGGCTTGTTCTGGGATCTTTAATATTGATTCACCTGGTCCCTGGCGCTGGGAGAGCTGCCAGTGACCACTAACCATTATGGGATTAGCAATATTGCGTCTATACAGAAGCTTTTTCTGACTCCCTCACTCCCTGGTACCTCTTTTTATGAATATTGCTTCACAGCTCCTAACCCAGCGATTAGGAGGCTCAAGTCCAGAGTATAATTCCCAGTCATTAGACCAATGGGCAGATCAGGCTTTGACACATCTGGCTCAATTGCCCTGGCTCCAAGCCACAACGTCTAGAGAGGAGAGATCACAGCTCTTGCCAACATACTGAGTCACAATGCCGTCCTCTAAGTTCAGATATTTAAAGGGTTTAGACAGCTCTAATTTTAATTAAAAGCTGTAATGTGCAGCTGCTAGTGGTGCACCCTGCACCCAACCTTACTGCTTGAATTCAATAAATTTCCTTCATCTGTTTCCAGGTGCTACTTATTACCCACACTAAAGGATTACCTTTCTTTAGAACAATAACAACAAACAACAACAATAACAACTAGAGAATTTGGAATGCATTTGTAAACCAACCCCTTCCTATGATCAGGAAGGCTTTGGGTAAGCAATTAGCTAATTGTAGGTTGGATGTTTGGCATCTCAAAATTACCATGAATTTTAAAACTACATAAGAAAAGAGCACTAGATGAAAGAGCAAAAAAAAAAAATCCTAAGACTTTTTCCATCAGAAAATGAAGATTTAGAAGAAATCGATCATGTAGTCCAAGGGATCTTAACCATGTTTTGCATCATGAGATTACAAAGGAAACCAATGATATTGAAATATAGCTATCAAAATATTAAAAAGAAGAAAAAAATAAGCTCCTGAATTTCAAGTTGAGAATCCATTATTCTGGTCTAATTTCCTCATTTTAAAAGATGAGTAAACTGAGATTCAGAGATATAGTCTCTCCAAAAATCACACAATAAGCTGGTATCAGTTAGGAGGTTAGAACTCTAATCTCTGCACTCTTGTTCAATTTCTGCCACAAAATACCACCTGCCTTTCACTGATGAAAGATATCATTATTGCCTTTTTAAAAAAATCAAGCTATTTCAGTGCCTACTGAATCCTTGCAAACTCTACGGAAAGTGATTCTGGTCTGTGTGGCTAAAAGAAAGGCAGATCGTATGATTGATTTCATTAGTCAGAGAGGGGTGATAACACACAGTAATACTTCTCCATTTATGGGCCACTTTATATTAATAACTCATGGAGGCTGGAGTATTTGGGTGTATATTTCAAACCTAGGGCAGAATCCCATGCTATTAAGAATTTAAACACATTCTAATTTAATTACGGCCAAGAGTGGTTCTAGTAGGCTCTGTGTTTTCATTGCCTATTTGTAATATTACAACTTTCAAATAAGGAAAGATTTATTTTCTTTGACTTTTTCCTTTTATTCTGGTGGTTTGAAAACCTTCATCATTTAAGACTCACATTTCTAAAGTGAAGACCAATCAAAGTGAGAGGAAATATTACTTTCCTCTAATGCCTTTCTTGCCACATTAATTTATTACTTAAGATATGTTGTTAATGCAAATCTTCTTTCTTATTGCTATTACTAATTTTTCTAAAAAACAAAACAAAACCAACCTCCAGTCAATAGCATAGTGCTGGCACACAGGGCACACAGTAGGCACTTAATAAATGTTTATTGAGTTGACTTAAATTTTTCAATGCTAAATATATTTCTTGAGGGCAAGGACCATCCCTCTCTGCATCCTACCCTTAATTTGCATCCCGGCCAACCCTCACCATACCTTCCATCCATTTGGTACATAATAAATGATTGTTGAATTAAATTGAATATATTGAAGAAATGCTAAGAAGTTCAGTTTGACTGACATCTAATGTAAATGGTGTTAAGTGAAGCTGGTGATTGGACACAAGCTGAAGAAGACATCAAATACCAGGTTAGGTAGTTTTGTAATGATTTTATCAATAATGGGGAGCCATCGGATATTTTTGAGCAGTGAAGTATTGCTATTCTACTTATTTACCAGGAAAAGCATTCTCTGAGCTCTCCTTAGGATAAATTGGAAGAGGAAGAAACTAGAAACAGGATGGGGAACTCATTGGGACATTGTTATGCCACTGATCCAGATGACAATTACAATGGCTAATGGTTGACCCATAACTAGCTAAGAAACACATTGTATAAATTGTACTGCAAAGAAAACAATTGAATGCTAGTAAGAGTAGATTGTGGAATCCTAGCCTAATCTTAACTCTTGCAATGGAGAGAAGAGGAGTTTGAACCAAGTGAGATAAGAGGATAGGATTTTGACAGCTGGTCCGAGAACAATGTTGTGAGTCTCTTAATTCCATGACCATCTCCTACAATACCATCCCTCCCAAGAGCATTGACTTTGAAGTCAAAAGGCCCCTTTTCAGATATTAGGCCTATTGCTTTCAGTGTGACATTTGTTACTTGACCTTTTTTGGAACCCAGTTTCCTCATCTTAAAAATTAGAGTGATTAGGCTGATACTTAAAGTCACTTTCAGCTCTCAGTGAAATGATCTTATGGCAAATTGTCATAACACCCTTTTATCCTGACCACTTCTGTTTCTTTTTGGCCTTAAATATTGCCCTTAATGTCCACTGTAACTTAGGATCATAACGTTATATTTAGAGATATAAAAGACTCTTGACATATCAGTTTAGAAATGAAGAAACTGAAGCTTACAAAACTGGTTTGCCAAAATCATTAGTTTTGCGTGCATAAACAAAGTTCAAAGGGATAGGGAAATTAAGAGAAGGCACGACCTCCATCATTCGATCCAACACCTGTTAGGAATGACTTTTATTGTTAAAGCCATATCTGAGAAACCAAACTCTGGAGAGTATGGCTACATGACAAGAACACATCCTTTAAGTTTTAATATCTTCTGATCTCTCCAGAGGACAATAGAAATTTTCAGCTAATCATTTAACTATTTCCCCAATATTGGAAGTTTGGCATAATGTAGACAAAATAACTCAGTGATTACCATTTTATTTTTTATCCCTATATTTTAGCAACATCTAAAAACAGTTGTAGAAAGCATTATGGTTTCTTCTTTTTCATTGCAATCTTCCTTTTTTAAATATGTTCATCTCAGCTTTCTGGTTCTCTTGCATTATTCAAGTCCCAGCTTCTAAAGGAAGCCTTTCCTACTCCTCCATAATGCTAGAGTTGACTTCTGTTGACTATTTCTAATTCTGTCTCTCTCTTTTTGTCTCTCTGTCTCTCTCTCTGTCTCTCTGTCTCTCTCTCTGTCTCTCTGTCTCTCCCTCTGTCTCTCTGTCTCTCTCTGTCTCTGTCTCTCTCTCTCTGTCTCTGTCTCTCTCTCTGTCTCTGTCTGTCTCTGTCTGTCTGTCTCTCTCTCTCTCCCCAAAATGGAGCTGCAATTCAGAATTCTGGGCCATAACACCAGAGTCTCCTGTTAGAGTATTTGCAGGGAAATCAGATGCTCCATCATTGTTTGAACTGGAGGTAGCAGCTTTTTAATTATTTTCTATTTCAAGAAAAGAATCTTTAGTGGCCCCTGTGGTGGGAGCCAAGAATATATGGGGGTTGGGAGAGGGAGGCAGTACAGTAGGACCAAGATCAGTAATATTAAATGGTTGAAGAGAGAAAAAACATCATTAAGGCAAGGATGTTTGGTTAGGAGGAATCACATGGGCCATAGAACTCTGAATGGTGTGTACTGGATAGAGTGCAGGATTTGAAATTAGGGATACCTTGTTTAAATCCTGCCTCAGACACTGAAAAAAGTAAAAGAATAAGATATCAGGTTGATGATGACAATGAAGATAGAAAGATGGGTCAAAGACAGTTAAATATTTACAGAGGGCTTAGATTATATATCATGACCTGGGTCCAGGAATAAAAATCCCAAACCAGAATGAACTCTGTTGTAATCATCAAGGCCAGAGAAACGATACAGATTGAGGGTATTATGGAGTACTAGTTATTGACTATCTCATTCAGGGAATCAACCTGAGAAAATGTCATGTCGCAGTAATAGAATGCCAATCATATATTCTTCATCATTACTTTCTGCCCCTCACTCCCACCTCATCATTAACTACAAAGTTGTCTGGGCCATTTGGCTCACATAGCCTCTATTTCCTTGCCCCCTTTGCCATACCTGCTCAGCTGAAAACAGCTGCGAGCTTGAATAATTACTGGTTGATATCATCTCAGACAGTGCAGTTTGCCTTCATCCACTTCAAATTAAAAAAAGAAGAAGAATACTGATTTATTTCTTATAGGAAAACACTTTTCCTAATGGTAAACAAAAAAGAAAGTAATATAATTAGATAAATGATGAACTACAATTTAAAAAAAAATTCAATACTCTGAATGTTTCACATACCAGTAAATAGTAAATACAGTTTTAAGTGGCAGATGAGATCATTGGTCTCTCTGTGTGTGTGTGTGTGTGTGTGTGTCTTTCTCTCTCTGTCTCTCTCTCCACATACTAGAAAGTCATAGAATTTTAAAGTTGAAAGAGGCCTAAGTGGCCATTTGAGTTAATGCATCCCCAATACAATGCCTAACAAGTGGTCATTGAGCCTTTGCTTAAAGATCTCCTGAGACAGCTCATTATGCTTATGAATAACTCTAATTGTTAGTAAGATTTTCCTGATATCCAGTCTGAATAACATCCTATTATTGGGCTAGTCTCCCACAGTTAGGGATCACTCTCTGTACAGAAAGGCTGAGCTGTTCACTACATTACATTCTGCTTTTACTCATTCTGTGCTGCTCAATATAGATCCAGACTTCTTCTTTTGCCTCCTTTGCCATTCTTTCCATCATTTCTGCCCATGTTTCTAGACCAAGTTGCCAAGAAAATATTGCCTCTAAAAACAAGGACTATAATCTAAATCTCCCCGAATCAGAACTTTATATATGGAGCTTAATTCATCCTGGGGATGGAAAGGACACCCCCCTCTCGTCACTTCTGAGAACCTCTCATTTTCCCAATCCATATATTGGTTTCCAAATCAGGAGTTTTATCTTGGGAAGTAAACAGCAAGTAAACATTCTCCCTACATACACATACTAGTTGTGTCTTCCCAATGTCAAAACATCTGGGTGAAAAATCTATTCACTCCTCTGGACTATTTAGTATAGTTCCACACCATTCCCCTGCCACTCCCACCCCCAAGATATTGCCAAAGAGATGGATAATTATAAACATCTGGAAGAGTGGCACCCTGGAGACAGAGCCTTTAGCATACATGGGGGCATGGGGGAAACACAGGGCAAGGAAGCTTAGTGAACCAGAGAGGACCTCCAGAGAATACCAGAGGAGCTCAACCTCAGACACTTCCAATCCACATTGCTCTAAAACTTTACCCTTTTTGAGGGGTGATTGTGAGAGGCTCCACCTTGCTTCAATTCATCACCCCAACTGTTCTGCAGAAGGGGGAGAGAGGAAATCCCTCTCCTCCATCCCTGCTTTCCTTTCACCCTCCCTCCCACCCCCACAGGATAAACTCCCAGGAGTGGTGGCAGCACAAATTGAAGACAGCCTATTCCCTACTAAGCAGGAGATGGGTAGATGAGGGAAATGTGTGCCCAAAATTCCATAAGCAATGTGAGGATAAATGGATATTCAGTTACCTTTTAAAATAGCATAAGCTATGCCTTTAAAAACAAAACAAAACAAAACAGAAACTCACAACTTTATTGATGTCCTTTTTTTGCATTATTATATCTTCTCCACTATCCTTCCTTTCACTATCTTCCTAGAGAACCAACACATATAAGAAATAACATTTTAAAGCCCCTCATTACCAAAATAAAGGAAAGAAAAAGGACAAAATTTAGCATAACTTCAATATTTTTCAATAGTCTGAAAAGATACATAATATGCTATACTTAAGGGTATTGCCCCTCTATAATGTGGGGAGTTAGGAATATCTTATCATAGTTCTTCTTTGGGGCCCTTCTATGTTTATTTACCCCCTTCCAGCTGTTGTTATTGTTGCTCATCCTTAATTTTGGAAGAGGACCAGTGATATCACTTGTATTTAAATGAGGCACAGTTGTACATCATCAGTCTCACTCTCTCTTCCAGAGTCATCAAATTCCAGTGGAAGGACAAAAGTCAAAACACCTGGTGATATCTAGGGATGACCTTGGCATCTTTGATATTTAACCAAATTCTAAGAGTTCTTTAGTGTTTGCTTCAACTTCTTTCATGGCTATTGGAATGAATTGCTCTCATCTGTCCATTCTACCAAGGGAGGTCTAGATACCCTTCCACCCCTACCCCTCCTCATTCACTGATGGGTTTGAAGCCAGTCAGTTATCCTCAACCTGGTTTAGCCCATCTACCATGATGGTTTTTACCAAGGTATGGTTGGTGCACATGCTACAGCTTCCTGGAGCCACAAATGAGAGCTGGGTGAAAGGTAAATACCAAATGTGAATAAGCAGCACTGAAAAGGCAAGCTCTCACACTAAAGTCACTACTCTTCTTTAAACACTGCATACAACCCATTCCTTATCCACTGACGTAGAGCAGTGGACATAGTACAGTATTGGTCTATAATTGTATAATAGTTAACATTTATATAGAGCCTACAATGCTTCAGGCACTGTGCTAAGTCTTTATCCAATTATTATCTTATTTGATTCTCACAACGACCCTGTGAGATAGGTGCTATTATTATTTTCATCTTACAGTTGAGGAAACTGAGGCAGACAGCAGTTAAGTGACTTGTCTTTTAAACATGGAAACTACCAAATTGTATGTGATTCTGACTGTGAATCTCCAGTATTTGGGTGGTTTGTTTTTGGTTGCTTGAAGTATTTTCTCTTTGACCTGAAAGCTCTGAATTTGGCTTTAATATTCTTGTGAGGTTTTGTTTGGGGATCTCTTTTAGGTAGTGGTCAGTAAATTTTTTTCCATTTCTATTTTATTCTCTGGTTCTTGGATATTCACATAATTTTTCTTTAATAATTTCTTGAAATATGATTTGTAGGCTTTTTTATTGTAGCTTTCAGGTAGTCCAATAATTCTTGTTATCTCTCTTTGATCTAGTTCTACTCCATTTGTTTTTCTTATGAGGTATTTCACATTTCATTTTCCTCTATTATTTAATTCTTTTGACTTTGTTTTATTGCATATTGGTGTCTCATAGAGTTATTAGTTTCCTAATTAATAAAAATGATTCAATTTTTTGCTCAATTCTAATTTTTAGAAATTATTTTCTTCAGTTTTTATAACTCCCCCAATTTAGTCAATTCTGTTTTTGAGGGGCTATTTTTGTTATTATTTTATATGCTTTTTTATACTAAGGTGTTAATAATCTTTTCATAATATTCTTTCTTTGCTATCACTTCTTTACCTATTTTTTTTCTCTCAGACACTTATTTGAGTTTGAAAATCATTTTTTAGCTCTTCTAGAATTCTTGTTGAATTTGTATGTAATTCACCTTTTGGTTTCCCTTGAAGGATTTACTCACAGTCATTTTGACTTCATTGTTTTCTGAGTTTGCATATTGATCTTCCTTCTTATTATAGTAGATTTTTGTGGTTAGGCTATTTTTTGTTTTGCTCATTTTTCTACTCTATTTCTTGATTTTGAACTTTGTTAAAATTGGACTCTCTTCTCAGCATAGGAGTAGGGGAAAGGGGCAATGTCTCACACTTCAGACTTTTTTGTACTTCTGCTTTAGAACTAGTTCTGGGGTGGCTGAAGTTTTAAGTCTTTTTAAAACAATTTGATCTGGATTGAGGTATGGTCCCTGTTTTCCTTGTCTTCACTCTTGTACTTATCTAGGGAAGGTCATGATCCCTTGGGATTACAATTGATACTGCTCCTGAATGTCCTTACTCCCTTGGCACCAGAAACAATACTGTTTCTCAGAGTCACTGTTTCCTTGAAACCTGAATTAATATTGCTCCTCAGGGTTCCTGATCCCTTATGATCAAAAGCAATATTATTCCACAGGGCTCTTGCTCTTTCTTGACTGAAAGGGTTCTTTTTCTACCCTTGAAATATAATCTAGAAGTGTATATTGGCAATGGATTTGCCAAACTGTATCTGGTCCTCCATTTGGTCCTGTGTTCACTGATCTGGAGTCTCTATCTAACTAGGTATAAGGCCCTCTTAACATCTCCACTTTGAGATCTACTGAAATTGTTCTTATTCCTGCCATTGCCACCTAGTTCCACTATGGGTGTTTCATTCATGTGGGCTCCATGTCAGCCTCCACCCCCATGTCACAGATCTCTCTGATCTCCTAAATTGTCTTAGGTTGGAAGAATGTCTCATTCTGATCTTTTGGTGACTCTGCCACTGTAGAATTCAATTTGAAGCATTATTTTAAAGTTATTTGAAGAGAAATGATGGGAAAACTGAGATGAATACTTCTTTTATTCTTCCATATTGGTTCTGTACCTGGAAGTCCCCCCAAAAGTTAAATTACTTAAGTTCATACAGATTTTAGAATCGAGAATCAAACCCAAGTTTTCCAATTATAAGATTAGTGTTCTTTTCCATTACCTTAGTTATGTACATTGGAATTATGGTCACAGCTCATAAAAGCTGAGGAACACTTTTCTCTTTGCAAAGTAATTGGTCAGTACATGATCACAGCCTCTGTGTAAAGGGAACCCCTTCCTCCCAGGGTTGTGAACTTTCTTCTTGTCCAACCCTGGCTGGAATGCTCCAAACAGAGGTCACAGGTTAAGAGCCCTAGGAACATGACCCAGAACTAAGGGTTATGAGTCTGGGTCAGAGAGATTTTGATTGATTCCTGAGATGTGAGAGACTAGCTCAGAGAGAGACAGGAAGGGATGTGGAGAAGGGGTGGGGGGAGACAAAAGACCATAGAGGAGATGGAGGTCTTGGGCATGAGTTTTCTGAGATTGATTCCTCTACTCCATTCAATGTTCGTAGTTTGGACAGAAGACACCCTTGTGAGCTGGTAAGACTTTGCTCCAAAGAGAGTACAGGACTTCCATGTGGAGATCAGAACCTTGTTGGGGAGTAAGCTAAAATTCTACAGATCAGACTTTAGAGTGGAAGGCTAGGAAATAATTTTCTACTTCCTTCCTTCCTTATTTATTTACTATACTATATTTATATTAAACTAAATTGTTAAAACTTACTATCATCCTTATGACTTAAGAGTTAATTTTACAAACGGCAACCACAACAATTTTTTTACTCATATTATTTGGCAAAACCAATTTCTAAATATTACATGTAACATTTTAGTAATTACATATTACACTTATTTTCATTATTATACCTCATATATCTAAGGCATCATACTTCTGAATGCTTGAGCTAACCAAACCAGAAAGCTAGCCAATCTATGGAGATGAACATAAGG
Organism: Monodelphis domestica; assembly: GCF_027887165.1. NCBI lineage: Eukaryota > Metazoa > Chordata > Mammalia > Didelphimorphia > Didelphidae > Monodelphis > Monodelphis domestica. The sequence goes on from NC_077233.1 coordinate 292,806,855, forward strand.
AAGTTTAATGACATCCATTGTTAGGTGCTATATTTTCTTAATAGTTTTTTATATTTAAAGTACTATTTGAATCCCAATAATAGTGCTTTGATATTAAATGTGAGAGAGAATGCCAGACAAAACAATCTAATAAATATTTACTAAGTGACTGGTGAAAGTCAGTAGTACAAGGCACACATTAAATTCTGGGGCTTCAAAAAAAATGACTAACAAAGAAAATAAACCCTGTCCTCAAAGAGCTTGAATTCTTCCATAAGGACAAAGTGTACAAGTAAGCATGCATAAAGGAAACTGAGGGAGATCAGGAAAGGCTTCACTGAAATGGCTCCTAATTTGACCTTTGAAGAAAGACAAAATTACTAAGAAACAGAGTTGAAGGCACTGGGGCAGAAAATGGAATGTGAAATTTGGGGAATAGCTACTTCTCCATTTTGGCTGGCTTATAGAATTTGTGAAAACCAACAGTATGAAATGTCTAGAAAAACAGGTGGGAGATATATTTCAGAGGGTCTTAATGTCCAGGTCAATTTGTTTATATTGTATATCATATGAAATGGTGATATCTTGAAGGAGTATAATATCAGAGGATTATAGATTGAAAATTAGAAGAGACTATAGAGGCAGTTTAGTACAATCTCCTCATTGAGCAAATTAGGAAATGAGCTAAGAGAGACTAAATGATGTACCTAAGGTCATATAGGTAAGAAGCAGGCAAGTTCTTTAATTCCAATGCCCAAAGTTTTTTATTGCCCCACGTAAGGTTTCTGATTAGTAATATATAAAGCATTTGGCAAATCTGAAAGCTCCATACAAATGCTAAGTGTTTTCATTATTATTGTTGTTATTATTATTTTGGTACTGTGTGGTACATGAATTATTGAGGAAGGTTTTCCACATGGTATTCCACATGGAGAAGAATATGGAAGTGGTCACCATAGTCCAAGTGAAAGAAGATAAGAATACAAGCTAGCATAATGTTTCTGTAAGTGAAGAGAAGGGAATATGAGGGATGTTAGAATAAAATTAACAAGACTCCCTCCATAATTGATTAAATATAGGTAGAAGTGAAAGAGAAGTTAGCAGTAAGAATAATTCAGATTGTGCGCCTAGTTTCCTAGAAGGATGATAGTTTTCTCAACAGAAATGGGGTATTTTAGAGGAACAGAAAGTTTACTGGTAAGATGATGAAATCTGTTTTGAAAGTGTTCAGTTTGAGATGCCTATGGGGCAACCCAGAGGTAGATGGAGATGTTGGATAGTTAAGAATGCATGAGTAGAATTCAGAAGAAAGATTAGAACCAGATTTATAGATTTAGAAATTATCTTCATAGAGATAATAGTTGAACTCACGGTAGCTGGGGAAATCTCTCTTATCATATGTAACAAGAAACGTGAGATGAGCACAAGCTAATACTCCAAAGACCCAGCCACTCTTTTTTAATTTGAGGTTACAGAATCTGCCCGAATTCTGATAAAGCTATTGAAAAAAAAAAAAACAAAACAAAAACAGAAAACCACTACCCAGGGATAATTGTACAATGAACTATCTAGATTATTTGTCTATCCTAATGGAATTTACTGGATGCTTATTACTTTTACTTTACTCGAGTTGCATTGACTGACCCATGCATTATCACTGTTCCTTTCAGATATATGAAAATGTGTGAGCATCGTAAATTATTTTTCAAATGGCTAAAATGTAAGTGATGAACATTTTTGTTAGAAAACATGTTAACATGATATTTTATATTAGCATTAAAGAGGGAGATCAATTACTGAGATACGTTGCATGTTCAGAAGTCAGGAAATTTTGAATTATGATTCCCAGAATGAATGTAAGTCAGCCCCTTTGCACATGCAGTATTTTATATGACTGTATATGGTGTTAACATTAATGCTCTAACAGCTATTCTTAGTGTGGCAACTATAAATCTGAATTTCCTGACACACTTAGGCTTATGAAGGTTAGAAATTGAAAGAGTCTTTAGGCATAATCCAGTCTAACCCTCTAATTCTGAGTCTCAAAGAGATAAAGCAATTTACCTAAGGTCACTTACATAGGTAACTAGTAGTAGAGCCAGTACTAAAACTTGGGACCCCTAACTGGATCCAGTGTGGATTTTTCCTTTTTTTTCAGTATTGAGATATTTTATTCCTTTTTAACAATTCCTTGATTAAGCCTTAGATTTGGAATCTGTGTTTTGAATTCTGATGGCTATTTCACTAGTGACCTTGGCCAAGTCACTTAATTTCTTTGGATTTCAGTTTCCTCATCTGTAAAAATGAGGAGTTTGAATTTTTCAATTCATAAATGGTCATGACAAATGAACAGGTAATTTTTAAAGGAAGAAATCTATTATATTAATAGCCATGTTCGAAAAAAATTCCAAATTAGTAATAATTAGAAAGATATAAGTTAAAACAATTTTGAGATTTCATTTTCTAGTTATCAGACTGGCAGATATTACAAAAGATGACAGTGGCAAATGTTGGAAGGTCTGTGGGAAAACAATCATACTAATATACTGTTGGTGGAGTTGTAAATTGGCATAGTGATTTGGAATTTCGTCACCACAATTTCTAAACTTTGTATACCCTTTGACCACCTATATCACTAATAAGTTTATATCCCAAGCTAATCAAAGTAAGAGGGAAAGGACCTATGTACAAAAATATTTAGGGCAGCTATTTTCATAGTAGTCAGAAACAGAAGGGGAAACTAAAGGGTTTCCCTCCTACTTGGGAATAGTTAAATAAGTGATGTTATATGAAGGTAGTAGGATATAATTATATCATAACATATGACAAAATGGACCATTTCAGAGGGAAGTGGAACTTAAAATGTAGAGCAAGACATACATTTTCAGGAATGATCAATGTGGAATTTGTTTTGCTGATTTTACATGTTTGTAATGCAAGTTTCATTTTTATTGTTGTTTAATATGTGTGGAAGTTATATGAGGAGAAGATGATAAGTGTATGCAAAGTAAATAAATAAAATTTATTTTGAAATAAGAAATCATTCTTAAATTTGGAAAGAATGGTTTCAGATGAGCAATAGGATTGAAAGCCATATTGCAAAGGGTTGAGGAATGAGAAGTATAAGCTGTTTTTTTTTTTTTTTAATTTGGCAGAGGAAGAGGATTTGAGAATAGGATAATGGTAAAAGCTAGTGAGAATTGTGCTGTTGTTTGTTTGTTTTAGGATGGGGGAGATTTGGGATTTTTCCTTGAAAACAGCAAAGAAAGATCTCAGATCTATTGAGATTGCTAATATTAAGGATGATAAGGAAGGTGTTAATTGGATGATCAGTTTAGTAAAGAATTGTGGTACATCACTGAGATACATGGTCAGCAACCTACACACACACACACACACACACACACACACACACAAATGAGAAATCAACCAAGAATACAGCTTGTAGTTTCTGGGGCAGACTCAGAGGGAAAGTCAGATGAATGCAACATCCAATCCCAGCCTGCTAATTGAAGCATCCCAAGACTCCAGAAAAGGAAAAGCCCTATCCATTGATCTGAGAAAGAGCATAGACTACTTTCTAAGAGGAGGGCAAAGGCCAACCTCAAGAACCATTGCCAAGGGAAACCAGACATTGTCCAAGTTGCCAGAAAAGAGAGGGATAAAGATATGAACATTGTTCCATGCATCACGTGTTAAATGCCAAAATGCCTCAATTAGCCCAAACAGAACAAGATCAGAAAATGTCTCAGACCATACACAAGATATAAGGACCCAGAGTGAAATTGACAGGAATAGGGAAACCGTCAGCCCAGATCAAAGTGATGCTGAGACATAAAGGATGACAAAAGGAATGATTATAAACTTGAAAGCAGAAAACTCCATTACTCTCTCTATCTCTTTATCTCTCACTCTCACACACTTTCTATGACAAGAATATTACACACACTCAGAAACCGTAATGCAACAGAGAAAAACTCTATACACATTCTTACCCACACTTATACAATATCAACCATTCTTACATACTCCCACTCACCTGATCTGACACAAATCTTACACACATTCATGTTCCAGTGCAAGGAGAAGGAAAGCTACAATCAAGGTAAGACAACAGTGAAATATGTTTCCTGCACAGAGGAAAAGATCAGGACCAGAAAGAATCCTTCCAGGACCATCATAGACTTTAAATGAATGATAAAAAAAAAAACATAAAGAACTTTAACCCATGAACTATCTAAAGAAAAAAGATCTCTGCAGGACATGTCACATAAGATGAACACCGTAAACATATTAACATCACATTAAGGAAATGCATCCAACACACACACAACTACAGGAAAGAAAGAAGATAGACCATATCAAACAACACATGAAGAGGATACCTTTCAATAAGGAGTATGTACATGCCACACATATTTAGTATACAACCATTAAACACACTAAATTAGGGGTCTTGTTATAAATAAGCAAGATCCATAACAGTTAAATATGCAAAACTTGAAAATAAAGTTCCTGCAGGATTCAAACAGATAGAAAAGGACTGGAAAAACCTTTCTGTCTGGTTTACTCCAAAGCAGAACTCTTGTATATATGTAATATATGTATGTAACAAATGTAACTGATGTACAGAAAATCCCATTTACAATGTAAATCTCATGGCATTAACCTACTAACATAAACGTAGGAATCAAACTAACATTCTTAACAAAACTGAGATCAAGGAAAGTGTAGATAGGGCTGACAAGGGAAGTTCAGATTTTAGGGAGTCAGTAACAGGGAAAGAATAGGATAACATAAGGCAGGAAAATTAAAAATTAAAGAACTTGTAATAGTTAGAGAAGTTAAGAAAACATAACATAACATAAGGAGTTAGGAAAATGTTACCATAGTTAAAGATCATTAAGATATTGTTACCAAATAATTTTAAATCAACATTGTTGCATATTATTATAGGACATTGTTAGTCCAAAAACCATATTAGTCAATTGTATCAATCCCTTGTAACAAAAACATACCTACCCTGAATCTTTTCCCAGAACCTCATTTTAGTATAGGCTTAGGCAGATAAGGTAAAATAAGAGTAAGATATAGTCAAGGGAATACAGATTTCTTATTTTGGGGATGGGATAGAGAATATAGATAGATAGAAATATAGTAGTAAGGAAACAATGGTAAGTAATTTATCTAATCCAGTGCATTGTCAGGGTGACAAATCTGCACAATATGAAAAGGGGGAATTTATAAGAGAGGAATTAAAACCAATTGTGGAAGAAGCAGAGAGAGAGTGGGGAAGGTTCAAGAAGAGAAAAACTCAAGATTCCAGTCAGAGAACAGAAGCTGAGAGAACTCCAACTACTCTTTCACTTCTTCCAGCTAGGAGCCAGGGCAGATCTCCTAAACTGGGAGGAAGCTGGGGTCTCTCTGCAGATCAAATGTTTTCCCTTTGAGCCCCTGGATACCTCAGTTTAAAAACAGCAGTCAGAGCCATCTGAGGATATTGTGGACTGGGACTTTGAAGAAAGCTGTCCACAAAGAAAGAAATCCTCTCTCCAAAGATTTATTCACCATCTCCCTCCCTAACTTGTCCTGGACTTCAATACTCAAGCTCAGGAGTAGGGACCAGCAACTGACCAGAAGAGGTATCAAGGCCAAGAGCCTGAACCCTGAGATCTTGGGGAAGGGTCAGTCTGACAGTCAATAGGACTTCCTGCTTACTCATTTTCCTCACCTGACACCCCTACCTCTCCCTTTCCTGTGTGAACCCAAATAAAGTGTCTACTATTAGAATTAGATCTGACTAGTTTCTGATACCAAGAAGGGGGGCTGAAGATTTGGGGAGAATCATACCTCTCTCCAAAGAGGAAGATTAGCTCAGTATCCTAATAATCCAAACAGCCAGACTCAAGGAGCAATCCTCTCTCCCAGGCTGCAGAATAACCCCAGGTCTTAGGGGGGGAGTGGCAGTTGTTGTATCTGTGGAACCCAGAGACAGAAGAATCCATCCTGCCTCTCAACAAAGCTGAGATCGAAAAAGGAGGCAGAGTGTCATTTTACCAAAGCCCTTTCCTCTAGTTCTTAATCTCCACCTCCCAGAACCATTATCTGAGGAGACATACTCCTTCCCTCAGGGAGACAAAACTGGGTTACCTTCCCCCCAAAGGGAAGAGAAGGGAAGGTCAATCTTCCCCCTCTCCATTATCTCAACACACTTTCTCTCTCCCTCCATTTCCTCTGTGTGTGTGTTCCCTTTCTGGCCATATATTACAGAATACAGAAGTGGAGAAGATCAAAGACTTATGAAGAAGAGTTGGTAAGAGTCACCTTGTTAGCAGAAAATGACCTAAAGAAGGAGAAGCTGGATAATAGTGTCAAGGGGTTTTGAGAAGAGAGGGTTTTGGAGAAAAAGGATAACTCACAGGAAATGTCCTCAATTTTCTCAATAAAGTAAGAAATATCTTTAGGTGAAAAGGTGGCAGGAAGGGGAGATGTGGGAGGCTTGAAATGAGAAGAAAATGCTTGAAATAACTTCTATGGGAGTTATGTAGGGAATCAATTAGGGAGAAGAGTTCAACGGAGGTTAGATAAAATTAATTTGTAGTGTATACCCTGTTAGTATTGCTGTATGACTTCCTTCAGTTCCATTCCATAGCACATAAGCTGAAAGGGAACAGACATATGTCAGAAATAACCTAAGGCTAGCATATGGTAAGGAGATAAGGCATAAAGAAAGAGTCTGTATGGCGGAAGCTTGGGTTGGAAAGATGAGTAAGATTTTTAAAAGCAAAGATGAGGGGTGACAAGAGCATTCCAGGTATAAGAAAAGGAGTAGAGGGGAGAAAGTAAAGGGCATATATGGATAACAGCAAGAAATACAGCAGGATTGGAGTGTAGAGTAGATGGAGTAGTAATATGAATATAAGTTGAAGAGTAGCGCCTTGAATGTTAGAATCAATAGTTCTACCTTTATTCATTAGGAAATTGGGGAACATTCGAGAGTTTGGAGCTGAGGAGCTCCATGATATATGCATAAGGAAGATTCATCTTGATAGGATACATTGGCAGAGACAAGAATGGAGGCATGAAGACATATTTGGAGGCTTTTGCAGAAGTACAGGTGGGAAGTATGTGGGAATGGAAAGTGGGAGGTGGATATGGGAGATATCTCAGAAGGAGAAGTCAATGATTAAATAAAGGGAATGAAGGTAAGAGGCGATTCTAAGGATCCAACTTGGGTGATCTGGTGAATGATAGGGAAAACAAATGAAGAGAAAACAATTTGAAGTCAACTATACTAAATCCATATAGAAGTAAGAGAGAAAGATGACTGAGAAAAATTCCTTAGACCTTGTTCAATTTACTGCTTTTCTCTGGCCTTCAGTTTTCTCCTGTCTAAAATGAGGATATTAGACTTGATAGGCAGCTAGATAACCCAGTGGATAGAGCACTGGATTTGGAGACAGGTAGAACTGAGCTCAGATATAACCTCAGACACTTAGTAGCCATGAGACCTAGGGCAAGTCATTTATTTAATCTTTGTCTCAGTTTCTCTCAGTTATCATCTATAAAATGGAGTTAGTAATATCACCTATTTCCCAGGGTTATTATGAGGATCAAATGAAATAATAAAAGGATTTAGCCAGTGCCTAACACATAGTAGATACTTTATAAATGTTAGCTGTAAATATCATTAGGTGACCTTTTATATCCCTTACAAGGATCCTATGATTTGTAAAGAAGATTGATATTGGTAGGAACAATTTGCAGAGAAGGAGAGATATTGAAGGATATTTGCAGGAGGCTAAAGAGAATGAATGGTTGGTGAGGGAAGGTGGATTAGGTGGCCTCTGAAATCCCTTCTGCTTGGAGACTTTGTGGTTCTATGTGTTCCAGGGAAGTTAGACGATTGGTCCACACAGCTATCAGGGAGCAGAAATGGAACTAGAAGTCAGACAAGCCCTTCATGTTTCTAACAATTTCAACAGGCAATACGTCACTGAAATTCTGATACTGAGGAAGCATCCTGCTAGTGATCTGATTAAAAAGTGAAACTTGGGCCTGGGCTGGGAAGTGGGGTCTTGGGCTAACTTGAAAGCAAGCTCCTAGTCAAATTACTCCTGATTGTGGTATTTTGAAATGTCCACGTGAACCAATGAAAGATGACTCATTATAGAAGGCCTCTGGAATTTACCATTGGAATTTACTAAGTGGGCAGAGCAGGATGACTACCAATGAGGGAGCCTACACTTCCCACTAGAACTGCTCCTGCAAAACATCTCTACTTCTTTGATCATGGCAAGCTGAAGGTAAGGGACAATAGGAATGATAACAATTGAAAGTTTATATTAGAAATACAAAGTATATTTACAGTGGAAAGACAAAAGGTCTTAGATAGGAGACTTAGAAATAAAATCAGGCATATAATCATAGGAAAGACATTTCACTCCCCAAACTCAATTTACTCATTTGTAAAATGTGTATAATACTTGTATTGTTATAGCGTATGTATATATCACTATAGTATATGTATACATTCTTATGGGATTATTTAAAAGTTGTAAAAATTAGAGAAGCTAGAAATAGGCTTTCAATCTGTTGCCATGATTTCACCTTTGCAACATCCCTCCAACAGTCTCTCTTCACTCCTCTGACATGTCCACCATTCTAGTACAGGTCTTTATCATCTCACTCTTGGATTACTGCAATATCCCTCTAGTGGTTCTGCCAGTCTCAAGTCTGTGCACTGAAATCCAGTCCCCATTCAGCAACTAGAGTGATTATCCCAAAGCTCAAATCTGATCGTGTTACCCTCCCCCACTCAAAAATTCCAGTGGTCTCCTATTGCCTCTAGAATCAAACACAAAATCATCTATATGGCATTCAAGGCCCTTCATAACCTAGTCTCCTTCTACCTTTCCAGTCTTCTTACACCTTACTCCCTGACACATAGTCTTTGATCCAGTAGCAATTGCCTCCTCACTGTTCCATGAATAAGATAGTTTCTCTCTTCTGTTCATGCATTTTCTTTGTATGGTTGCCCCCCCCCCCCCAGCCTAGAATATTCTTCTTCCTCATCTCTGCCAACTGGTTTTCTTGTCTTCCTTTAAATCTCAACCACAATGCCATTTTATACATGAAGGCTTTCTCAACCCCTCTTAATTCAAGTGCCTTCTCTCTAATACTTATTCCCTATGTATTCTATGTATAGCTTCTACATATTTATAGGCATATTGTCTCCCCCATTAGATTGCAAACTCCTCAAGGGCAGAATTTTTTTTTTCAAATTTCCAGTGCTTAGCACAGTGTCTGGTATATAGTAAACACTTAATGCTTATTTGTTGACTATTTCTTCCTTATAGATAAAGTAACACAAACTAAGAGAAATGAAGTGACTTGTTCTGGGACACATACCTACTAAGTGGTAGATAGAGGACTTGAAATTAGATCCTCTAATCATGAGGCCAATATTCTTGGAAATAAGAGCAAGGACAGAAGGAATACAAGTTCTTTATTATATTGAGCCCAAAATCTCGAACCTTGTATCTTCTGGGCATTTATTCTTATTTTGTCCTTCCATACTGCACAGAACAAGTTGAATCTCCTCTTAAAACACATTCTTTCAAATATTTGAAGGGAGTTATTATAAGAATTATATGAAATTATATAAACAATATTATATATATATATACACATATATATATATATATATAACTTACCTTCTACTAGGCTTCAAAACAGTCTTCTCTCCTCGGCTAAACTTGACAATTTTTTCAAACGATCTTCATATAATATGGTATAGTTCCTTGGATGTCTTTGGTTACTCGATTTTAGACCCACTCCAGCTTATTCCTATCTCTCTCCTTTTTAAAGCATTACCTTCTAAGAATCAATACTATGTATTGGTTCTAAGGCAGAAGAATGGTAAAGGCTAGGCAGTGGGGGTTAAGTGATTTGCCCAGTCACACACCTAGGAAACTTCAGAGGTCACATTTGAACCCAGGACTTCCCTTCTCCAGGCCTGACTCTATCTTCTGAGCCACTGAGCTGCCCCTCTAAGCCCTATCTTTATAATAATTTTCTACTAGGACTCGCCATGATGTTCTAGGTAGGAATTCTAGAATCATATGTCAAGACCTCAGACTTGGTCCAGTCTAACCCAGCATGAAACTCCCATCCTACAAGATCCCTAACAAGTAATCTTTAGCTTATTAGTATTTTTTGTTTTTTCTTTGCCAGAATAAATTTATTAACTTTCTTCTCAGATATTGTCTTCTGTAAATACTCTTTCTACTTTATTCCCACTAGTCTATGGAATTTAACTTAGCAATGTAGGCACCATTTTTCTCTTTACCCTTCTATTTTCCATTTACAGTTCTGTTGATAAGATATAAAATTTTCCCAGAAAATGCATTTTTCTTGCACTTAATTAGAAATTTTCTATCTCTGGCTAAGATCCAGTATCTTAATCCCTGCCCCAGAAGTCTGAATATGTTCTTCCTATATAATTTTATTAGAATATTGGTTCTCAAAGTGTGGTGCATAAACCCATGGGGTTTTTGGAGATCCATGAGGTCAAAACTATGTTCATAATAACACCAAGACATTGTTTGCCTATTAAAATACTCTTTCATTTTCCAACTACATATTTGTGTGAAGCTAGATTTTCTTTATATACAATTAAAATAACATTACAAGGAACTGAATGTTGAAGCAAATAGGAGAATCCAACTTAATATAAGCCAAACATTAAAGAAATTTGCGTAAATAAGTAAAATAATGCCCCTCCTCACAATTTTAGAAATATAATTATTTTCATTAACTATTATGTTAACATGAGTTTATTATTATTTTAAGATGTAATTAAAATGAGCTTTAATTAATATAGCAAAGACTTAAGTATATAATCCACATAAATAAAAGATGGTTAAGATCCTCAGTGATTTTTAATATCGTAAAGGGGTAGTTAGGCCAAAAAAATTCAGAGTTGTTATATTAGAATACTGTTGATTTCCTGTCTTATAAAAAAAAAAAATCCTACCTTTGGCAAGGAAGAGTGATGAAAATACCGGTTGGGACCTTAAAATGTTCAATTTCCTCCTAGAAATGCATTCTAGGTCCTTTCTGTCATTATCATTTGTCCCTGCATGAATCACTAGAAGTGAAAATTGCTTGTCAGGTTTGACAGATTTGAGGAAGCGTTCCTTCATGTCCCATATACCTATCCTAGGATGGGATCTGGATGGTACACTATAATATAGGACAAGTAACTTATTTTTGGTTTCCAACATCAGTTACTGGGAGAAAAATAGTCCTATCATCAAACAAATTGAAGCCATGAGGAAAAACAGATTTGGGAAGGAAAACAATAATGGATATGTTGAGTCTAAAGAGCCATCAGGGCTTCCCAATGGAAATGCTAAGAGAAGAATTGAAAATATATATGTCCAGGACTTGTGAAAGAAGTCAGAGATGAAGCTTTCGTTTTTTGGTCATCATTCATATTGAGACTGAGACTTAAAACTGAAAGAGGGACTGAAATTACCAAGGGAGAAGATTCAAAGGAAAAGGAGGAGTGAAGGGAAAACTTTGGGATCATCAGCTAATAAGAGTTTAGGGAGAGGGGAAGCTAATGACAAAAAGAGAAACAAAGTCGTTAGCGAATCTGAAAGATAAATAGAAATATGTTCCTCACGCATTCATTTGGTAAACATTTTAAAAATTATTCAGAGAGAGTCACCAGGTGGCTAATGTAGTCCATGATAAAAAAAAAATAAGAAGAAGAATTCCAAAATTAAATACTTGCTCTGTTAGACTCTGTTCTATTTCCTAAAGATGAAAAGATAAAAATGAAATACTTCCTCCTTCAAGGAGTATATGTTCTATTGGAGAAAAAAATATAAACAGATGAGTAATTATAAAACATATAAGAATTAAGCAGAAAGTAATATTTTTCGGGGGGGAGGCACTTAGTAACTGAGAAAGGGCTCATGTTCAAGGTCACATTGCTAAGAAAGTATCATCTCGCTAGTGTTAAGGTAAGAGTGTAAAGGAAAGATTAGAGTACTCAAAAAATAAAGAAGATTAATTAAGCATTAACAATGAGATAAGCACTGAGCTAAGTGCTAGGAATACAAATACAAACAGAAAGACAGTTCTTGCCCTTAAGGAGTTTATATTCTAATACCACATAGAGAAAAGAGGATGGGGAGCAGAGAGGAGAGGAAGTACACAAGGGAGCATGATAGAGACAATTCATGTCTTTAACAGAGTCTGATGAGGAATGAAGATATGGTTGGCATTGGGATTCTCCACAAAATGGAAGTTCTGGAAGGAATTAGCCAATCAAAGGAAGAGAGACCAGGCACAGTACTTCCCATGTGAGAAATGTCAAAGAGGATTCTAGAAGTGCCCAAACATATAGCCTAGAAAGATTTAATGATCCCTGTTGACTTAGCTTAAAGGTGAAAGCTGCAAGGTTGACCTTGTCACCAGAGAGTTTCTTCCTGAGGGAAAGTCCAAATTCACAAGACTCAGACTAACAATAGACCTTAGAGTAGTTTAAGTGGGGAAGGCTAATTCCATCAGGTGTTAAGTATCTCTTTTGTCCCAATGGTTTTTCCCCTTAGGCCAAAGTCCTTTAAGTGACAGCCCAGCCCTTGACTGGTTCTTTCCCTTGTTGGGTCCATTGTAAAGCATCAGCCCGTCATTGTTATTCCTGTCTGGAACTCCTCATTTTCCTTTGTTACCATTGTAAAGCCAATCAACTATCCTTACATCCTTAGTCCCCAAGTTCCCCTAGAAAGATATTTAAGTTTCCCAACTTTAATGGCTCCTCATAATTATCCAATCTTGCCCAGTTGGCTTTCCTAGGGGGTCAGCTACCAGAGCAACCAGAGTTAAAATCCTCATAACTCTTCATGAGCCAGTGGCACACAGCTCTGTGTGGAGGCCCAGTTTAGCACTGTACCCCTTTCCTTAATTAAAAAGTGATTTTTCTGACTATTTAATAGTTATGTGTTTTTTCCCAGTTAAGAGAAATCCAAGAATAAAGTTCTAGATATGAGACTTCTATGGAATTGTGGAGAAGACCTGGAAAGTAAGGCATTCCACATGTTAAAGGGGAAAAAAAATAAAGAAGTATGAGAGCTATGAAAAGAACTGAAGAGAGGGCATAGATGGATTAGAAATTTAGCTGGTTTGGAGACCTTAAAGAAGAGTGGGATGCAAATCATATTGAGGGGAGATGAGGAGGGAGTGGAAGGTAGGGATGTGGAGGGGACAGGTATATTTTCCTCCTAGAACTTTCCTGTTGCATAGAAAAACATGCCTGGTAAAGATTTTAAATTCAAATTGAAGACTATTTGAACATTCCATTTAAACCCACATGCTCTATAAGAAGCAAAAGAAAATTCCTTTGAATAATGGAAGATACCTCTGTGCTGGAATAATTTAAAAGCAACTAAACCTAGTTTCCTTCATATCTGACACATTTGCACAAACTCCTGCAAAGTGCTGAACGGCTTGGAGGATCAATATAAAAATGTAATTTTGCCCTGAAATGTAAAAATCACTGAAAAAAAAGAGAATTAAACTCTTGTATGGGATCATGCCAGGCAACCTAATCTGAAATTAATCTGTTGTTTTGCTGTCTTTTAGAAAGTGATTTAAATTGGTTTATTTTTTTATACTTCTAATTTAAAAAGTCTTTATATTCCAGGTTTTTTATTCAATTTATGTTCCTGAAATAATGCTGTACATTTTCCTCAGTCTTGAAAATTAAATAGATTTATATTTTATAGTTTGAAAAAATCTTATTAAGTGTGTTTACTTTGGAATTTTTAGTAGTGTATGTTCATGTTATTCATATTACCTTAACTCTTTCCTTGGTTTGATTAATGAACTCTATCATCTACTAGCTATCATCTCTATTGTTAATTTAGAACATTCTTTCCTTTTGCTTTCTTTCTTCATTCAATATCCTATCTGATTTTTTAACCCCAATTTTGCCTCCAAAACTCACCCCGAGTGAAGTCCCAGCCTCACCCATTTTAGACTGAACAATAGACCTTAAGGTACTTAATGGTTCCAGGGACTAATAGACCTCTCCTATTGTATCAAAGTATTCTCTGAGAGAGACAGAGAAAGAGAAAGAGAGACTGTTATGGGCATGGAAGGATACCTTTTGGGGTTCCAGAAGGATACCTTTTGCAAGCATGCAATGACTCCAAACTTAGCTTAAAAACAAAGAGATTTATTAATTTAGAAAGTAATGTTGAGAGTGGCCAGGAGGATAGCAAGGTAGAACAGCAAGATGGGGAGCAGTTCCTTGGGAGGACAGCATGGAGGGAGAGGCTGTCCCCCAGATGACATCAGTTCTGGGCTTTATATACTCTTTAGATGCTTTGTCCTGGTGTGGAGGTGACTTGGAGACTGTTAGTCCCTCAGGCATTTGGTGGGGTGGGGTGGTCATCTGCCTGGGGTCTGCCTGGAGGCATATAGATTCATTTCTTTGTCCACCTTAAATCTAGAGGACAAAAGAGGGTAAACATCTTAGGACCCTGGATGGGGTCATTGGGCTTTTTAGGTTAAGAGTCACAAGGATGCAAAGGCTCAAGGGAGTTTCCCTGACAATAGTTGGCCTGGGTTTCTGGGGTATAGTGCCCATGTCAAGACAGACAGAGAGAGAGAGAGAGAGAGAGAGAGAGAGACAGAGAGAGAAGTTTTTATTTTTTCAGAATTTCCGTACTGAGAACAAAGAACATATAGTAGTATATAGTGGTAGTCTCTCGGTGATCGAGAATGACGATTGTCTTTGTGCAGTTTCATCTATGGTGTACCCTCATGTGGCTTTGGAGTCCAAAGCCTGAGGCGCACAGTCTGTGGCACATGGGGCCTGGGACGCCAGTTGTTACAGGAGGTGCGGTTGTGGCCTGGTGTTGGCGTTCACGCGCAGCGGCAAGATGTCGACATTGTTCATCTTCAAAGTGGTGGCGGCATGGTTAATGTGGGTTCGCCAGCTGCTTCTGTCAGAGGCAGCGAGTTCTAGTTGCTTTGGTGTCATGCCAGCCCACTTCAAGTTTGACTTTAGCTGATCCTTGAATCTTTTCTTCGGCCGGCCTTGATTCCTGAGTCCAGCTGACAGTTAACCATAGAATACCTGGCTTGGTATTCGCTGTGGGTCCATGTGGATGACGTGTCCAGACCATCGTAGCTGGGTTTTGAGGACCAGGACTTCAATGCTGGTGGAGCTGGCTCTGTTGAGGACTTCCTGGTTGGTGATACGGTCCTGCCATCAGATCCTCATGATTGACCGGAGGGAGGGTTGGTGGAATTGCTCCAGCTGTTTCATGTGCTTCCGGTACAGTGTCCTTGTCTCACAACTGTACAGGAGCGAGCTGAGGACCACTGTGTTATACCCTTTGAGCTTCGTCGCAGTGCTTACACCGCTGTGTTGGAGGACTTTGGAGCGCAGCCGCCCAAGTGCCTGGCTGGCCTTTTGGATCCTGGCATTGATCTCGTAGTCTAGGGACCCGTTGCTGGTGATGGTGCTGCCCAGGTACTTGAAAGTGTTGACTTTGGAAAGCTGTGCCAACGATAGTTATCCACGGCTGGTTCGTTGGCCTCCCTGGTGCAAGTTGGAACAGCACCTGTTTTGCTGAGGCTGATAATCAGACCAAACAGTTTTGTTGCGGTGGAGAACCTGTCCACAATGGTTTGGGGATGATTTTCTTGGTGGGCCATGAGAGCACAATCATCTGCAAAGAGAGCTTCCAGGATGAGTCTCTCTGTTGTCTTTGTTTTTGAAGTCAGGAGGCAAAGGTCGAATAGTGAGCCATCCAGTCGGTATTTGACGGAGACGCCCAGGTCTAGATCCATCAGAGCATGTCGTAATACTTGGGTGAAAAATAGGTTGAATAGTACCGGAGCGAGGACAGAGCCTTGTTTCAAGCCATTGGAGATGTTGAAGCAGCCAGAAGTCTCTCCACCAGATAGGACTTCCCCTGTCATGTCGACATGAAAGAGCTGGATCAGTTTGACGAATTTTGCTGGGCAACCGAGCTTGCTGAGGATCACCCACAATGCGTCCCTGTTCACTGTGTCGAACATCATAGACGTCAGGTCTATGAAGACAATGTAGAGACTCAGGTTCTGCTCAAGGCATTTTTCCTGCATTTGCCTCACAGTGAAGACCATGTCGATGGTGCTGCAATCTGGTCGGAAGCCACATTGTGATTCAGGCAGGTTCTGCTCTGAAACAGATGATAGGAGTCTGTTGAGTATAACACAGGCGAGGATATTTCCAGCAGTGGAGAGTAGTGAGATGCCTCTGTAGTTGTCACAGGCTGCTCGTGAGCCTTTGTTCTTGTATAGGGCTAAGATGGAGGCATCTCTGAGTTCTGGGGGCATGTCTTCCTCTTCCATATGCTGGTCAGCACTATGTGGAATGCCTGGAGCGCCTTTCCATTTAAGGCCTTGAACACTTCGGTTGGGATCTCGTCTTTACCGGGTGCCTTGCCTGCACTCATTTGTTTAATGGCTTTTTGGACTTCCTCTATTGAAGGAGGGATGTCAAGTTGTTCAATGGAGCGGTTTTGAGGGATCTGGTCAAGGGCGCTTTGGTCAACTGAAGAAGGTTGGTTGAGAAGCTGACTGAAGTGTTCTTTCCACCTGTTGCTGATGCCTTTTTTATCTTTTATGAGAGTGTCACCATCAGAGGCTAGCAAGGGAGTGGTGGTGGGTTTTAATGGCCCATAGACAGTCTTGAGGGCACTGAAAAATTGTTTGTAGTTTTTCATATCAGCAAACCACTGGATTTCTTCTGCCTTTTTTTCCCACCATCAGTCTTGCATCTTCCTGATCTCATGCTGTGCCGTGGCTTGGAGAGACTTGAATCTGTCCTTTTTAGGAGCAGAGTTTGGGTTATTTTGCCACTCCATAAAGTCTTTGTTCTTCTTGCTATTTCAATAGGTCTTCAATAGCAGTGTTGTTCTCGTCGAACCAGTCCTGGTGGTTGTGTTGTTGTGGGCCTAGGACTGTCTTTGATGTTTCCTTCACTGCGTCTCTGAACTGGTTCAATTTCTCGGTTTAGCTTCCAGTGAGTGGTCCCTTTGCAGACAGCTTGTCATCCAGGCAGGACTGGAATGTTTGCAAATAAGATGGATCTCTAAGACGACTCACGTTGTAAAATGCGCGAACTGTCTGGGCGCCTTTTGGATGGTAAGGTGCAATGAGCATTTGAAGAGTGGCTCTAACCAATCTGTCCAGCATTCAGCTCCTCTCATGACTCTGGTGATCTTTACATCCTGGATGTCTCGCCGGCGTACAATGATGTAGTCAATGAGATGCCACTGTTTTGATCGTGGGCACATCCACGTTGTTTTATATTTGTTCACCATTCTGAACACAGTGTTCGTGATGGTGAGTTCGAACCCTGAGCATTTGCTGAGTAGCAGTAGGCCGTTGTTCATTTTGCCCATGCCGTGTTTGCCGAGCACTCTTTTCCATCTTTCATGGTCCTGGCCAATGCGGGCGTTGAGGTCTCCCAGTAGTATCAGCTTGTCATTTGTGGGCACTGAGTGCAGGATGGCACTCAGGTCAGAGTAGAACTGCTCGATGGTCTCCTCTGTGCTGGTCTGTGTAGGGGCATATGCGCTGATGATTGTGGCATATTCTTTGCTGAGAGGCAAATGGATCTTCATGAGCCTCTCGCTGATGCCCACAGGCAAGTCTGGCAGCTGTTTGAGCAAACTGGTCTTGATGGCCAGGCCAACACCATGGATTCTGTCTTCATTTGAGGCTCTACCTTTCCAGAAGAAGGTGTATCCAATGGTGGGTTCGCTGAGTGATCCCTCTTCTGGTAAGCGTGTTTCGCTTAAGGCTGCGATGTCGATGTTATTTTGCGCCAGTTCTTTACCGATTAGAGCTGTTCTTCTCTCAGGTCTTGGGGTATTCTCTCTGTCAAGTAATGTCCTGATGTTCCATGCTCCTAGTAGGAGTTTCTTTGTATTTTTTCTTTGATTACGACCACTTAAAGGGGATGACCTGCCAGCCGTGGTGTGCTGACCGGGTGTTTGTAGGGCAGGCAATGTTTGGGACACCTTTTCTAGTCCCCTCCCTTGATTAGGGTGAGCAGTGCTGTCCTAGAGAGGGCTGCTCAGTCACCCAGGATGCTGCCGAATGTCCCTGCTGCCCACAGGGCCGAGCGACCACTGGTCTGTGGGCCGCCTACGTGCAGGATCGTGACTACAACTGCCAGTGGTCACCTCCACCTGTGAGTCGTCACTCCCCCATCGCCGCAGGTCTTGAAGAGGGTGGACGGGGTTAGGATAGATGAGTGTGCATAAAGATACTTGTGCGTGAAAGAGATTTAAGTGGAAAAGCCGATGTACAGAGACAGTCCCACTCTCTCAGCGTGTATGGGGTGTATGGGGTGCTCAGGGAGAGGTAGTATCTCTGGTATGGAGGGCTTGTTGTGCCCTCCTAGGGCAGCTCTCCAGCCTCTGACCCCACCTGACACCCAGCTCTCACTTGTGGCTCCCAGTAGCTGCTAGCATGTGGCAGCGGCCACACCCCGGGCAACGGCTTCGATAGACCGGCCAAACCTTGTGAGGGTAGCCATCGCGTCGTCGACCCATGGTGAACCAGAGCTTTGCTCACCCAGCATATGAAGACTGCTTCGGCCGAATAGACAGAAGAAACCAATAAGAAGGTTCAACGGCTGAGAGGGCGACACAGCAAAGCACTGTGGAGTGCTTAGGGCGTGTTGGAGCATAAAGGACAACACAGCCATCCTATGCAGCTGAGGAAGTCTCCAGACGTAACAATTTTTTGTGCCACTGGACCCAGGCTTCCAACGCCGAGAGAGTGGGACTGTCTCTGTGCATTGGCTTTTCCACATATATTAAGCAAAAGATAACATGTCAAAAGTATCCATTGCTACTTGGAGCATCAATCATCAAGGAAAGGATAGCATACATATTTTCTATATGTAAATTGAGAGTATTCAAGCCTTGTCAAAGTATGCAGGTCAGTTAAAGGTATGCAGCTGCATAAGGTAGTAAATACATTCAACAATACTAACCTACAAGGTTTCTCTTTGGTGTGCATGGTATAGTGCTGGTGACAGAGTAGAGAAGGTCTCTGTCCTTGTGGAGATAATTCAAAGTTTGTGATAACTAGTCAGGAATTTCCTGTTAGTAGAATTTGAATAGGATGCATTGAAAAAGGATGAAGGTCCTTCTGTCCTGTCCGTGATAAAACTTTAAGATTATGTTCATCTGGTCAATAATATTTCAGTTCCTCAGGAATGTTTTAAGCCAATTAATTAGCAAAGTCAAATGGCTAGGACATGATTTGTGGACCTCCAGGTTGACGACTGGTCCTTGCCAGGAGTCTGAGGTAGGTTTTACAAAGCATGCTGCTTTCTGCCTCAATGGGCCTTCAGAATCCTCATGGATCTATCAATTTATAAGTTTCCCACTGCCATCTTTACATTCCCCTTTCCTTTATCCATTTTTATTAAAGCTTGCTTTTAAGTTGTTTCCTTTGCTGACTTTCAGGTTTATTATGTATTGACACTGATATGTATATGGATTTTTTCTCTCTCAAATGGTATTTATAAATTATGATAGGAAAATTGGCATACAATAGCTATCCTTTGTGTTTCTGGGACTCTAAGTCTTTGGAGTATTACCTTAGACTTAGACATAGACTCACAGAATTTCAGAGTTAGAAGAGAATTAAGAAGTCATCTTCTAGACCTAGTTGAATATGTCAACTTGGAAAAGCACAGAACCACTAAAGTAGTCAGTAAGAGCAAATCTTTAATGAAGACAAGAGACAATGCTCAATATTGGGCTACTACAAAGTCAAGAGCTTAATACCTCTCAGAGCTCTGGGACTCTAGGAACAGTATCTCTGGAAGAACAAACCACCAAAGATGATTCTCCAAAGAATGGGGTCTTATATACCTTTTGGAGAACTAAAGACAGGGAAGAATGATTGATTAGCTTTACAATTGACCCTAGAAAATGAGGAGTCCAGGACTGGATTATCAGGGTGAGGCTGATGCTTAGAATGGGTACAAAAGGAAAATTCCAACCAGGGGCTAGGCTACCTGGGAGAGGACTTCCAAGACAAAAAGGGTATTTAAGATTTGATTATCTACTAATCCCACCTAAACTGGGTTCATTAAGTAAGTACTTATGTATTTAAATTTATTGTTCAGTCAGAGATAAGGTCAGTCTGAGACTTCCCTCAAGGCAAATTTTCAAGGGACATGGGCAAATTTGGGGTTTCCCAAAAACTCAGTTGACAAGCATATATATCCCTTTAAATAAGATCCTAACAAGAAAATCTAAATGTGAACTCTTCAATAATAGTGAACACATTTCTTTTTTAAGGTAGCCAGTTCCATCCAGATTATTCAAATTTGAAAGAAAATTTCCTTAAATCAAATTGAGAATGAAATCTGTTTCCTATGATTGTAATGGAATTGTGTTATTATATACAAATAATGAACAGGAGGATTCAGAAAATCCTGGTAAGACTTCGATAACCTGATGAACAGTGAAGTGAGCAGAACCAGAGCATTGAATACAGTAAAAGCATTCTGTATAATGAATAACTGTGCTTTTCCCAGTAATATAATGATCTAAGACAATCCCAAAGTACTCATGCTGAAAAGTTCTATCCACCTCCAAAGAAAGAACTGATGGAATCTGAATGCAGCTTAAAACTTAAGATTTTTAATTTCGTTTTCATTTTTAAAAAAGTCTTCTTCTATAATATGATAAATATTGAAATATGTTTTCTATAATAGCATATGTATAATCCATATCAAATTGCTTATTGCCTCAAGAAGAAAGAAGCAGAGCCAGGGCAGGAGAGAATTTGGAACTTAAAATGTTAGAAAATGAATGCTAAAAATTGTCTTTACTTGTAATTGGGGGGGGGGGGGTAACCCACGTTTCTAAAGAGTTAAAAAAATCTATTTCCTTAACTGCTACCAACCTCTACTATAACACAGGCTTTTAAACACTGGAAGACTAAAATCATGTCTCTTGAATCTTGTTTCCACTTGAACCTTTTGTGGAATGCTTTGCTATCTCCCATTATCCTAGTCATACTGTTTTGTACAAACTCCAGGTGGTTAATATTCTTCCTTTAATGTGGTTGAGAGAACTGAAAATAGTATTCTACATGTGTTCTGACCTGGATAAAGAATTTCATTAGAACTACCCTGATTTTGGACATTACATTTTTATTAATGAACCTCATGTGTACATAAACTCTCTCTTAGTTGGTATTTTGGACCACTGGATTATCTTTGATTTGTAGTTCACTAAAACCCCTAATTTTTTTTTTTTGATATGAACCATTATCTAAACAAACTACTCCTATAGCATGCGATGGAATATGGCAAAATGGAGTTCATGTTATGTCCATCTATTAAAAAGAGGGCAATCATGGAAGATTCTAGAGCTTCATTAAGGTAGTGCATTAGGAATATCTAAATTTTATACCTTTCCTATAAGATTTGTAAAAAGATTTGTAAAGATGAGTGCTTAATAAATTAGTGATACATATTTGTAGTATCTGTTGTTTTGTATGGATCTTTTTGGTAACAAAAAACTTATGAAGACTTTCAGTGGTACCTAAATTATCATCAGCATGATGGAAACAGTGTCCAGAGTGAGTAAAGTTTCATATTTTGATATCATAATTGAAGAAGATTGACAGACTTGATATGATAGAATATCAAGTTTACAAAGAATGCTATGGAGCCACGCTGGTGAACCTATGGCATGTTTGTCAGAGGTGGCTATTCCCTCTCCACTGAACCTGAGGACATTTTTCATATCACCCATCTCTCTGCCCAGCATCCTAATGGGATCCCTTTCTCTATCCCCTGTCTGGGGTCAGGGGGCAGCTCACATGCAATGTGAGAGTTGTAAGGGGGGAGGAAAGAAGTTTAATTTTAAAAGAATTAGACTTTATATTTTATGAGTGTAGTCTCCAGGAATTTAATTAATTCCCAAAAGATTTTATTTATAATTTATTTACAAAATATAGAAAGAGAGAAGCAAGAAATCAGAGAGAGGATAAGTTAAGATATATAGCCTGAGCACTAAGTAATTTATCTCTGGCCCTTTTCTCAGCCCTGGCAGGGAGAGTTAGTTCTTAGCTGGAAGGACTTCAGCCCTTGTAGCTGAGGCCCTGGGGATGCAAGAAAAGAGTAGGTTTCTCCTGAGGATATTTTTTTCAGAAAATTCAGCAGTTAAGAGTCAGCTTTTCACTCATTATGTGTCAAAGAAAAGGGTCTCAGGTCCAGTCAGCAGATCAAAGAATGATGAATTGAGTCTCACAGAAAGTAACAGCTCCTTTAAAGACACTTCCTTTGCATCACTTCCTGTGTCTTCCCCTAATTTTATGTCTACCAACCACAGTTGATGCTTTGTTTTAGGACTGCCCCCTGGGTAGTCAGTCAATTCTGATTCATCACCCATTATTTCACACATGGGTCACAGACCTCCCACTTAATGTCTGAAATAGGTTGTTTTCCATCTTTGGTGATTAGATCTAAAATAGGCAGATCAAGTTGAGTATCATCTACATACTCAGTTTATAAGATCTACAAACTCAACTTATGGGGATTAAATATAAAAATAGGCAGATCTTAAAATTTTATCTTTACAATCGGGGAGAGTTGAATATTTTTATTGTCATAATCAGGGGAGAATTAAGTTTAATCTTCAGAGTGCAGTTTGGGGACTCAGTATCTAAAAGTTTTGCTGTCACTGCTATAGAGTATCCCACCCAAACTTGTTATTTTCCAATCTTAGTAAGGGAATTGCATTTGTTGGTTTACCAAAAGTAATCCTTCCCTCTCAAAATTCTCTTAGTACTTTGGCTGGATGTTGAATTTTCACTTCACATAATAATAAATTAATTAATAAATGTTTATTTATTAGCTAGTAATCACATTCTGTACCTTTACAATAAAGTAGAAAACTACCCGAGGACAAATACATTCCTTTTCATCTTTGTATGCCTACCAATAAGAATACAGCTTTACCATAATGGAAACTTATAAAATTTTGAAATTAAATGAATTGAGTTGGCTTTGATAATCTAATCAACTTTCTCTGCGAATGATCATTTCCCAAGACCTTGTTAGTCTTAGCAGGAATCAAGTGGAAAGCATAGTAGGGCCATTAGATATCTAGTAGCTGACTAAATCAATTGATTTTTTTTATAACTTGAGCTTCTTATTTGACATCATTTAGACCAGCCTAAATAAAAGCATTAGCCTTCAGAATATATTTAAATTGAATTCTTGGGTACTTTGGCCCATTTCCAGTTTTAAGTAAGTTCCGATATAACTGCATCTAATCACCAATCAAAGGTTCTGATCTTAGTTTATGGAATTTTCCCATTAATAATGATACCTTAGACATCCATTAAGTCTGGACATTAATTTTATGGAAAATTTCCAATACATCTCCATTAGAATTTTTCCCATCTAAATTAGCAATAAAAGCTTTTAATAAATGTCATAAAGAGCTATGTTCAATGAGAATATTATCCAAATTAAAACCAGACCAATATAGAAAATGCTGCTACCTCCTCATAAGTTATGACCTTCAGAATAGGTTTTGAAGAGTGGCATTATGTACCACACATTAGTTAGGATTCCTGTTGTTAAAAGCATGTTAGATAACAGGGAGGAAAATTGCATTAGTCTTTTTACCTGTGTATAGATGAGCTAGTTCACTAGTGGGTGTAGAGAGGGAGCATCAATAAATGTAGACTAAATATATTGTGTATATAGAATTGAAATAGAGAGAAATTGGGTGAGTGCAACAATTTGTGTATTTCTGTGTATATGTGTATGCATTTGCGCATGTGTGGGATAGAACAAATGATAAGAAAGGATACAAAAGAACAAGTTGGTTTTTTTTTTTGCTTTCTAGTGATTTACTTTTTGTATTCCAGGAGTGGGTTGGCGCAAACCCCTTTTCTGCCCTTCCAATCATCCTCATTTTCTTGTTCTGGTTTAGCTTTCCTTTTCTTTTTTCTTCATAATTCCATCTCTCCACTGTGCCAGAAATGGTGGTCATACTGGACTTGGTTGTCTATCTATAATCAGCATGGCTTGGGGGGAAAAACAAAGCAAAATGAGACTATTTTTGGTTCTTTTCCTTTTTTCCCTCAAGTTCTTCCCACCTCAATCACACACATCGGCCTGGCCTATATAATTGTAGAAAAACCAAACAAGCAACCATAAAAATCATGTCAGAGAAACTGGGTGGGCCTCTTGTAAAGCAATGGCATCGTTCGGCTAGGAACCAGCACCACTGGTCTTTCTGCTTGCGTGTTGTGTTGTTCAAGATTGTGAACCATGATCTTCGAATTTAGATGTGGAAGGATTAAAAAAAACAAAAAACAACAAACCCCAAACACATCTGGTCCAACCTAGAGAGGTCAGACATAGCAAGACTGGTGCATCTGTATTTTGTTTCTGTAAACAATTTGTCTCTGGCATAAAGACTTTATCAGTAGGCATTAGGCATTCTGTTTGCAAAATGGTAGACTCTCTTCCTTTGCTATCACTGTCAGATGGGTAAGGGTTTCCTCATCTGGCTACAGCCTTGGTAACAGAACACTCATTTTCCATAGCTGCTACCAACTTCATTGGCAGGCTTTAGGACTGAGTTGTGGGAACCACAAATAGAAGCCAGTTGCCAAATACTTAATGGGGTAAGGTGCCTCCCTTTCTACTCTTCTTTCAACTCACACCTGGCCATGTGGTATTCTTGGGTGACATGTTCATAGCAGTTTCCATAGACTGTTTGAAACGGTCTATAGTAGAACAAAAGAATATTTTTACAGAACTTGTGGTTTCAAACAAATGGGTCCATGGGAATGTTTCCTTGGGTGACTCTGGTTTAGATGTGAAGATACTGCTACACATACCTCAGTGCCCATAGTACAAGCTTATTCCCTGAATAAATGGATTTTATTGTCAATGGGTAGGGGGTAAAACCACAAAGAGTGATAAGTAGATAAGGTATCCATTGATTGGTATTCCTTGTCTTCTTGGATGTTTGTAATTATTCTTCTATTGAGAATAAAGCCTTTGTCTAAAGTTCATAAAGGCATCCTTCCATTGCCCCCTTTATTTTTGTGAGGGATAACTCCACATTTCTTTTATTCCATTATACACACATCTGTGGTTACTCTCTTATTTTTCCAAATGTAATTATCCAGGCAAGCTAAATTGTGGAAAAGAAATTACAAAAATCTTTTCTTGCCAACCCTCCCAATCTGGCCAGCACATTCTTGGTGGTTTGGGTTTTGATCTTTTATTCTTCTTATTATTCCCCTTTTCTTTTCTTTCTCTTATTTCTGAAGCCCTCTTAGATTCCTTCCTACTTTTGGCAGGCTTACTGTTTCTTAAAGTGGTGCCTTGAATAGGACCAAGTTGCCAAATACTTAATAGACATTATTCTGTAGAGGATTTATAGTTGATTTCTTACCATGATGTTGATTTGGGGCTGATTCTTGCTTTTAGACATCATGAGGAATGCACAAGGTGGTCATATTTAATATTAGAAGCAGAATTGGGTCTATAGAGGTTGTGAATGGATGGATGAGAAATAATTTATTAAGTGCTTACCATGTACCACACAATCATAGTTTTCAGAGAGAATGAATGTAATAATTATATGTTTAATTAAATTAAATAACTCAAGTTAGTTTCAGATGCA